>NC_133336.1:158107538-158407538 GCF_042186555.1 Aquarana catesbeiana
ATAAGGAACAGGCAAGACGTAGGCCCAACCATCGCAAATGCACGCAGATATTTCTAAATGTGAAAAAGGAAGAACTTCTTTTCCCATAATGACGAAGTTAAAAGCTCATTGATGAAAAATGGGAGTGATGTGATAAAAAGACCAATTTACAGTAAAGGTCTCCAAGCTTTATCCAATGAAGCTGGCTGATGCATGTTTAAGAAACGCACTTCCTGGAGTGGATAGGGCCTGCCAGCATCAGATGCGCAAGTGTCTTTGCCTTTTAATACCTTTAGGAATCCCACGGGTTGAAAAATGTACTTAAGGCTGGTTCACACTGGATGCAGTCCAATGCATTTTTATTAGAGTCAAAAATGCATGAACAGTGTTTACCATGGATTCCAATGGTCTACATCACATGTGTTATGTGTTCCAGTACAGTCAGCTAAAGGAGAACTCTATGAAACATATCTATAACATGGCAAACGCATTGAAAAAGCAGAGTTAAAGGTATATAGGGATGGAGGCATGGGGGCAGTTGCTGCTACTGCCTATTTACGCATGCACCCCCAAAGTTGAGGATTGGGACTATCACGGCACTTGATAATAACTTACAATTGAAAAGAACATAAAAATTATATAAATTTTAATGATTGCAATACAAAATTGCATAAATAGTATATACATACAATAATAAAATCAGGAATATATACCACACTAAATACAGTAAAAAAACACAGAATTTCTGTAGAGGGGGGTATACAGGATTTTTGTCTCGACTGGTTTTGCGGTCAAAGCCGCTTCTTCAGGAGCAACAGGTCTATAAGGCAATTAAAAATCTTTAATTCATAAACAATTTAGAAGGTATGCAACAAACATAGGTAATAACAAAAGAACATAATACAAGGATAATAAAATTGAGGATTGGCTCACCCACTCAGACAGGTTCAATGGGATAGCAGGACCCAACACAAATCCCCCCACGGCGGACACGGGGGATTATGAGCAGACTCTGGATTAATAGAAGGTAAAGAGTGTATATATAATTATGATAAGGAGACTAAAATGTGGGGGAGGTGCACACCCGGGTGAGAAGGAAGAATGGGGGGTGATGGGAGTGGGGGCAGTGAAGGAGAGGGAAAAAAGGAGGGGGGGGGAAGAGGGGGAAGGGGGAAGGAGGGAAGGAGGGAAAGGAGGGAGGAATGTGTGGGAAGAAGGGAAGGGTGGGGTGGGATGAGTACGGAAGGGGGGAAAAAGGGAGGAGGGAAAGAAGGGGGGGAAAAGGGAGGAAAACGGGGGGGGACGGGGGGAAGGGGAGAGGGAGAAAGGGAGGGAGGGGCAAAGGGAAAGGGAGGAAGGAGGAGGAGGTGTAGGGGGAGGGGGAAGGAGGGAAGGGAAGGGGTGGAAAGAAGGGGACCAGTGAGGGAGGGGAGAAGGGGGGAGGGGGCGGGACGTGGGGCATGGTGTGGGGGGGAAAGGAGGAAGGGAGGGAAAAGGGGGGTTTGGAGTGGGAAGTGATGGGGACACAGAGAAGAGGAAGTGCCAGAAAAACCTCAGGGCATGAAAGTGCTGTGGAATATAAACTAATGAAGGACTAAAGAGATAGCAAGCTTACACTCACCGGGTGGTTAGTGAGCCAAAAGTAGACACATGAGCTGTATATGGTGACATATAATCGGAGGCAAGCAGCATCAGTAAGTAGCATAAGGGTAGTCCTGAGTTCAGTTGTTGAACATAATGATTTTGGAGTTGCAATGATGCTAAGCAGAGTAAAAGCATGACAGCCTCATCTATAAGATAAACATGATAGAATATGACCAGGATGGATAGGATCAAAGTTCCAAAGGCCAGGGGTTAAGGAGGATGATAGAACAAAAAGGAAACACGATAAGGAACCGTGGAAGGACAAAACAGCTCAGCAAGGCTGGCAAGGGGGAGAGAAGAGGGAGAGCGAGGGGGGAAAAAGAAGAGAGACACATAAGTGGGATGAGGAATTCAATATCTCTGCGAGACTCGCAGGGACATGTAACACATGAGGAAGGGGGTGCCAGAAACCGTGGTAGGCGCGTTCCTGTTCCTTCTCACCCGGGTGTGCACCTCCCCCACATTTTAGTCTCCTTATCATAATTATATATACACTCTTTACCTTCTATTAATCCAGTGTCTGCTCATAATCCCCCGTGTCCGCCATGGGGGGATTTGTGTTGGGTCCTGCTATCCCATTGAACCTGTCTGAGTGGGTGAGCCAGTCCTCAATTTTATTATCCTTGTATTATGTTAGTTTGTTATTACCTATGTTTGCTGCATACCTTCTAAATTGTTTATGAATTAAAGATTTTTAATTGCCTTATAGACCTGTTGCTCCTGAAGAAGCGGCTTTGACCGCAAAACCGGTCGAGACAAAAATCCCGTATACCCCCCTCTACAGAAATTCTGTGGGTTTTTACCCATTTTTTACTGTATTTAGTGTGGTATATATTCCTGATTTTATTATTGTATATATATACTATTTATGTAATTTTGTATTGCAATCATTAAAATTTATATAATTTTTATGTTCTTTTCAATTGTAAGTTATTATCAAGTGCCGTGATAGTCCCAATCCTCAACTTTGGGGGTGCATGCGTGAATAGGCAGTAGCAGCAACTGCCCCCACGCCTTCACCCCTATATCCCTTTAACTCTACAATATCGGGATGATGGTACTAATATCAGTTTGTTTATCAATATGCAATTGAGGCTTCACTCTCTCCTTATATACCATAGGGTGGAGAACACACCCACTTTCTCTTTTTTGCATCTCTCGATGGATGGCAACATCGATTGACCCATCCCTCTGAGTGCCTCTACTTACGTTTTTCACGATTGCTTTCACTAACGTATTCTCTTGTCACCTCAACACAATTAAGGTCTTCTCACTTTAGATGAACGTGGCCATGGACGTCCTGGGCACCGATTGGGTAGGCTTTATGACCAACCTTAAAACTGCATGTTTGAATGATCATAAAACTGAGGACGACATCAAAACGTTCTTCGCTAAGATGTTTAACTTACTTAAACGTAAGTTGCATTTGCATTGGCATATTGAATATTTCAAAATGTATGTCACTGAGTGTATTTGCCCTCTCGGTTTGAGAGGCCAAATTTTCCCCACCATAAAAGATCCATCGGTGGATTTAAAAAAAAAAATGGGAGAATATTTTGACCAAATGCAGTCTTGACTTAATAAGACTTCTCATTACTCAGTATACCCATGATATGACTATCCTTGACAGTGACATCGAACGTCTCAACTCTGACTATTCTCACCTAGTAGATAATACTTTATTTAAAATCAAGTGGAAAGAGCTCAAAGAGCGTTTAGAAATAATGAACAAGGACATCATCGTCAAGAAACAAATCAAATTCGGTAAAGATAAGACAGCTTTCACCGAGGGCCTGGCATACCACTGGTCCGGGAGGAACCAGGGTAGACGGGGTCCCCCTCGAGCTAACACCACTAGGAACTCCACTATGGATATCGAATCTGATTCATCCCTATCCTCAACCCTCTCCCTTCAGAGTAATGTTCGTCCCAATGCTACACCAGCAACCAATTCCTTGCGAAAAAGACTTCGTTTTGGGGGAGGTACTCCACCAATGAACTCTAAGAAGGATAAAAAAAGCCCTAAAGGTCCTAAATCTGTACGTGCACCCCCCACACAAACCCCAACTGACACCACTGCCTCTTCGGAAGGGGCGGTGGGCCATTCTACACTACATGGCACTATTCCGAAAATTCTCAGCTCAGCTCTTATGACAAATAAGTACACTAAGATCATTGGAGATCTAATTTTTTTAGACCTAAAGAAGCAACAGAGCAATCTAGACACGTACGTTCTGAAACCCTCACAACCCTCACAGAACACCCCTCACGTGACACCAACCTCAATGTCATAAAACTTACTCCCTATGTGCTGACTGACGAGGAAACCTCGTTACTGCAGCTGGGGTTAGGTTTTTGCCCCCTTGATGCTCTCAAAGTCACCAAGACTATCAAGGACTTGTATCTTTTTGCACGGAATCTCACATTTAGATTTATTTTCGACACTGATCGTACCAATCTTAAACTGGAGCATGAGCTCACGGAGCACACCAGACACTTCACTATGGAGGAGTTTCGGGTGCTGCATGATCTCATGCTCCTATATGATGAGGGGGACACGGGGGACCTGGGTTCTTCCCGGGGTACCCGGCCCCCTTCTGATTCTTCTCAGAGAGTGTCCTCTTTAGGGACCCCCTCTCACCACAATCCTGCACCCAATCCTTTCAGTCAGACCGTCACCCCTAATCAAGTATCACATTCCAAATCTTTTCGACTACGGTCTCGTAGATTCCCAGACCTCAATACTTGCCTGGAGATCTGGGCTTTCCTTCAAGCCACTATCAGAGACCCTAAAAAACAACAATGGCCTGAATTTCCTTCCAACCTCAACCCCAGCCAAACTAGAGCACTCAAATCCTTGCGGTGACACTCTGACGTCGTCATCAAACAGTCTGATAAGGGCGGCAACATCGTCCTAATGACACACAGTCAATACCAATCCATGTGCATGGCCATCCTTAATAACCGTAATTGGTACTTACCCATCACCCAATCCCATGTGTCTTCCTTTGCACAGGAACTCCAAGTCCTTTGCACTGAGGCCTTTCTTGGAGGCCTCATTGACAAAGATACGTTGGAGTTCCTGGTCCCCCCCTCACCTTTTATTCGTTGCCCAAGACTCACAAAAATGTCCGAAACCCCCCCAGGAAGACCTATAGTCTCGGGCATAGGTTCTCTAACTGATAACGCCAGTAAGTTTGTGGATGCATTTCTGATGCCTCATGTTCGCAGCCTTCCATCCCATATTAGAGACACCACCGATTTATTGCAACATCTTGAAGGAATCCAGGTCCCTCCTGATGCCCTGTTTGTGGCAGTTGATATTGAGGCACTGTACTCCAGTATCCCCCACGAGCAGGGCATACGGACGGCTGGTTCCTTTCTTTTTGAGCAGGATACCACCACATGGCCCCTCAATCACTTTGTGCTCGCATTACTACAGTTCATTCTAACGAAAAATTATTTTACCTTTAACAATCAACTGTTTTTGCAGACACAGGGAGTCGCCATGGGGACATCCTGCGCCCCAGCTTACGCAAACCTCTATCTAGGTGGTTGGGAAAGGCACATCCACTCGGATGATAGATACACAGAATTTCTAGATGACATCTTGTTGTGGTACCACTTTATCGATGACCTACTACTGGTATGGACTGGACCTAGGGACAAACTCTTGCAGTTCCTCCACGAGTTGGACAATAATGACCTAAACCTTAAATTTACCTTTAAGATTGATACAGACCAGATTTCATTTCTAGATCTTAACATCATTAAACAACAAGACGGTACCTTAGGTACGGACCTGTACCGTAAACCTATGGCCTGCAATACTCTACTTTATGCCACCAGTGCTCACCCTAGCCCACTGGTGCGCAGCATACCGTATGCGCAATATCTGCGCTTGCGCAGAAACTGCACACTCAAGAGCGACTTCAGGCTTCAGGCCAAGGCACTACGTGAACGACTCCTTTTGCGAGGATATTCCTCTACCAATCTCAGAAAAGCATTCAATAGAGCTTTGTCACGCCCTCGCAATTTCTTATTATTTAACCGTCAAAGACCCCCCCTCCTAATGATTCCGTTCATTACCACTTATTCAGCACATCACAATATACTTAGTAACATCTTATCCAACAACTGGCATTTCTTGACTGAGCATCATACCCTCGGCAAATATGTACGGTCTGTTCCGGAATTGGTGTTCCGCAGGGCTTGCTCCCTGCGGGACCAACTGACTTCCAGCCACTACACCTCTGAAAAAAGCCCTAGGATAGGATCCAACGGTACATTCAGATGTGGGGACTGCCCCCGCTGTCCCTGGGTTCGCGAGGGCAAGCGGTTCAATTTACTTAACGGAGAACTCTTTGTCCCGTGAACCTTTGCAGATTGCGGTACGAGAGGGGTGATTTATTTGATGTCATGTACCTGTAAAGCCTTTTACGTTGGAAAAACCATTCGAGAATTCAGACAGAGAATTGGTGATCACCTTTATTATTCCGAGAATGGTAAATTGACCACGATCGTCAGACATATTGGACTATATCATAGATTTGATAATTCTGTTGTTCAATTTTTTGTCCTTGAGGTGGTGCAACCCAATCCTAGGGGAGGTGACTGGGACTGTATAGTCCTCCAGAGGGAAACCTTATGGATAGAGCGGCTTAATGCCACCTTCCCCCCTGGCCTTAATGAAATGGTATCTTACAAACCTTTTTGGTGATCTCCTTTGTGACCCTCTTTTTATCCTTCTGTGTTTTTTTCTCAGATACTCCCTTCCTTTCTCCCCCCTTCCCCCCCCCCTCTCCCCATATCTCCTCTGCTTCCTCTCCCCTCCATTCCCTTCCCTTCTTTTTCCCCCCTTCCATGGTTTGTATCCTTTTTCCCTTCTCCCCCCTTTTTTCCCTCCCTGTCTTCCCCCCCCCCCATCCCCCTCCCCTTGATGGGAATTGATATCTCCTGTCTTTCTTTTTTATTATTGTATTGTTCCATGGATACTTCACTTTGCGAATGATCTGTTTATTTGTGTTAGGACTGGTGACAGTCCTGGGGCGATATCCCTGGAGATTAATATCTAGTAATTTTTTCACAATTTATTTGTACTTCTTTTTTAAATAAAATTTCTTTATCCATTGCTGTTAAGAGGATTCGCTCTCTCCCCTTCTCAGTGGTTATGTTGCCATGCGGAATCCTTGTCTCCTCTCCCCCCGGCGGACATGTGTTTGCCCTGGCAGCCCCTTGTGGGTTTGCTTGCACTGTATGTCTTGGACTTAGATTCCTTTTGACAACAGCGCGTGCTTGCGCAGTAGCACGGGTCCGTGCACCTGCGAAGTGCGGGCAAACAGACCCGGTTACGTCAGACGCCGCCCACGCTGGCGTGCTCTGACTTCCGGGTTGGGGAGCCCTTATAGCGGCCCTGATGGGACCGCTGTTAGAGCTTGCACGGACTCTATTCGCTGAGCTGCCTGGAGGGATCATGTTTCTGAAGGTCAGTGTCTTTGTCTTGTATGTGGGAAGTTCTTCCCCTTTACTTCACCCTGTTCATTCCTTCTTTGAGTCGGTGTGCACCTGCGATCAGTGCAGGAACGCGCCTACCACAGTTTCTGGCACCCCCTTCCTCATGTGTTACATGTCCCTGCGAGCCTCGCAGAGATATGGAATTCCTTATCCCACTTATGTGTCTCTCTTCTTTTTCCCCCCTCGTTCTCCCTCCTCTCTCCCCCTCCTCTCCTTTAGCTCACACCCCTGCCAGCCTTGCTGAGCTGTTTTGTCCTCCCATCTTTCCTTATCGTGTTTCCTTTTTGTTCTATCATCCTCCTTGACCCCTGGCCTTTGGAACTTTGATCCTATCCATGCTGGTCATATTCTATCATGTTTATCTTATAGATGAGGCTGTCATGCTTTTACTCTGCTTAGCATCATTGCAACTCCAAAATCATTATGTTCAACAACTGAACTCAGGACTACCTTTATGCTACTTACTGATGCTGCTTGCCTCCGATTATATGTCACCATATACAGCTCATGTGTCTACTTTTGCCTCACTGACCACCCGGTGAGTATAAGCTTGCTAACTCTTTAGTCCTTCATTAGTTTATATTCCACAGCACTTTCATGCCCTGAGGTTTTTCTGGCACTTCCTCTTCTCTGTGTCCCCATCACTTCCCACTCCAAACCCCCCCTTTTCCCTCACTTCCTCCTACCCCCCCATCATCCCCCACGTCCCGCCCCTCCCCCCTTCTCCCCTCCCTCACTGGTCCCCTTCTTCCCCCCCTTCCCTTCCCTCCTTCCCCTTTCCCTCTCCCTACACCTCCTCCTCCTTCCTCCCTTTCCCTTTGCCCCTCCCTCCCTTCCTCCCTCCCTCTCCCCTTCCCCCCGACCCCCGTTTCCCCCCTTTCCCCCCCTTCTTTCCCCCCTCCCTTTTCCCCCCTTCCGTACTCATCCCACCCCACCCTTCCCTTCTTCCCACACATTCCTCCCTCCTTTCCCTCCTTCCCTCCTTCCCCCTCTTCCCCCCCTCCTTTTTTCCCTCTCCTTCACTGCCCCCACTTCCATCACCCCCCCACTCTTCCTTCTCACCCGGGTGTGCACCTCCCCCACATTTTAGTCTCCTTATCATAATTATATATATACACTCTTTACCTCTTTATATATACACTGTTGCTCCTGAAGAAGCAGCTTTGACCGCAAAACCGGTCGAGACAAAAATCCCGTATACCACCCTCTACAGAAATTCTGCGGGTTTTTACCCATTATTTACTGTATTTAGTGTGGTATATATTCCTGATTTTATTATTGTATGTATATACTATTTATGTAATTTTGTATTGCAATCATTAAAATTTATATAATTTTTATGTTCTTTTCAATTGTAAGTTATTATCAAGTGCCGTGATAGTCCCAATCCTCAACTTTGGGGGTGCATGCGTCAATAGGCAGTAGCAGCAACTGCCCCCATGCCTCCACCCCTCTATCCCTTTAACTCTACAATATCAGGATGATGGTACTAATATCAGTTTTGTTTATCAATATGCAATTGAGGCTTCACTCTCTCCTTTGGCATTTAAAAAGCACTTGAACACCTCAAAAGTGGGGATGCAGAAAAATCTCTTCAACTCAGAATCGTGGTGAACTGGCCTGCAGACTTGCAGAAATTGTATACTGTGGCAGGTTTCTGCCTGTGCAATAGCGGCAGCGCTGTGATGTTTAAAGCATTAAGAAATGGCCTTTAATTAAAGTGGAACCTGCAGCAATGGGCATGGTTCGGGAGGACTTGAACCTGGTTGCTGACTTTTGGCCGAGGCTTCAATAGACCTAGTTCTAGGGCTGGCACATTCAGTCACAGCCATGAGAGCTTTGTGGTTGTGCCACAGGAGGATGCATGATGCTTCCACACAAGTCCTTTGTAACATTCTCCATAATAGGTGGTTGTTGTTGGCAAAGTGCTAGATGAAGTGAGTGACAGATGAAATGTCCAGAATGTGGTCACAGTCTAACAAGAGGAAGCAGCCATCTTTTTCTCAAATCGGTCAATCTTCAGAAGGGTTCAGGAGGCCAAATCTGATAGGCCAGGCTGAAATTTACCAGATCACAATGAAGGGGGCTCAAACTTCCTGTGTACATAGAATCCAATCCAGAGCAGGTTGCTAGACATTTGGAAAGTTTTTTGAAGGTGGGCCCATCTAGTGTCTTCCAGTGGGAGCCAGGATAGCCTCCTTTTTGGAGGGTTGGGGATGACAAACATCAAAGATAGCTGGGAGTATAATCACTAAATCCTTTCATTCATGGCCAACAGATCTCAAGAAGAAAGAATTACTGCAAGATTACGTATAAGAATTATACTGCAACAAGTCCATAGTGCTGGTGCCACTAAAATAACAAATCTGGGGGTTTCTCCCCATTCTTTCTAATACCCAAGGCTTCAGGAGCTTTCCATGCTGTCTGGGTTTGAAGAAATCGAATGGGTACACACACAACAAAAGGTTCAAGATTGAATCCGTGCAAACAGTCATGGTGATAGTTCAGCCTGAGGACTAGGGATGGGCCGAACACCCCCCTGTTCGATTCAAACACGCGAATACCTTTAAAGTCTATGGGACACGAACATGAAAAATCAAAAGTGCTAATTTTAAGAGTTAATATGCAACCTATTGTCATAAAAAGTGTTTGGGGACCCTGGTCCTGCCCCAGGGGACATGTATCAATGCAAAAAAAGGTTTTAAAAACAGCCATTTTTTCGGGAGCAGTGATTTTAATAATGCTTAAAGTGAAACAATAAAAGTAAAATATTCCTTTAAATTTCATACCTGGGGGGTGTCTATAGTATGCCTGTAAAGTAGCACATGTTTCCCGTGTTTATAACAGTCCAAGAGCAAAATGACATTTCTAAAGGAAAAAAAAAGTCATTTAAAAGTGCTAGCGTTAGTGTCGGCTATTAATGAATTGTCGGTCCCGACAATACACATAAAAGTCATTGAAAATCATTGAAAAATAAAAAAAAAATGCGTGGGGCCCCCCAAAATTCCATTACCAGGCCCTCCAGGTCTGGTATGGATATTAAGGGGAACTCCGCACCAAAATTTTAAAAAAATGGCGTGGGGTTCCCCCCAAAAATCCATATGGATATTAAGGGAAACTCTGCACCAGAATTTAAAAAAAATGGCGTGGGGTTCCCTCAAAAATCCACACCAGACCCTTAACCCGAGCACGCAACCTGGCAGGCCGCAGGAAAAGAGGGGGTGATGATAGAGCACCTCCCCTCCTGAACCGAACCAGGCCACATGCCCTCAACATGGAGAGGATGTCCCCATGTTGATGGGGACAAGGGCCTCATCCCCACAAACCTTGCCTGGTAGTTGTGGGGGTCTGCGGTCGGGGGGCTTATAGGAATCTGGAATCCCCCTTTAACAAAGGGGACACCCAGATCCCGGCCCCCCCCATGTAAAGTGGTAAGGGGTACATTGTACCCCTACCATTTCACAAAAAGAAAGTGTCAAAATGTTAAAAAACCACAGGAGACGCTTGGGACAAGTCCTTTATTAAAATTAAAAAAATAAATAAAAAAGAGATTCCAGCGATGTAATCCAATAAATCCGTGCTCCTACTCCAGCGATGTGATCCAATTCTCGATCTCCAGCTATGGATGATCTCCAGTGACTCCAGTGAGGAACACGCACAGGATCCTGCCTCCACCGGAGACACCCAGCCAATGATGCGGTGCTAGCTTGACAGCTCTTATGTAGCTGAGGGCGGGGCCACCCATCACATGACACAGTCCCCTTCTGACAAGGGGAAATGCCAGGGTTTCCCAGTGACGTGTACAGGTGACCCCGCGGGTGAGTCGCTGGAGATCATCCATCGCTGGAGATGGAGAATCGGATTACATCGCTGGAATCTCTTTTTTTTTTTTTTAAATAAAGGGCTTGTCTCAAGCCATCTCCTGTGGTTTTTTAACATTTTGACACTTTCTTTTTGTGAAATGATAGGGGTATGTACCCCTTACCAATTCATATAGGGGGGACAGGATCTGGGTGTCCCCTTTGTTTAAGGGGGCTTCCAGATTCCAATAAGCCCCCTGCCCTTGTCCTTATCAACATGGGGACATCCTCCCCATGTTGAGGGCATATGGCTTGGTACGGTTCAGGAGGGGGGTCGCTCTCTCGTCCCCCCCTCTTTTCCCGCGGCCTGCCAGGTTGCGTGCTCGGATAAGGGTCTGGTGTGGATTTTTGGGGGAACCCCACGCCATTTTAAAAAAAAATGTTGGCGTGGAGTTCCCCTTAAAATCCATATCAGACCTGAAGGGTCTGGTATGGATTTTTGGGGGGAACCCCACGCCATATTTTTTTTTTATTTTGGCGCGGAGTTCCCCTTAATATCCATACCAGACCTGAAGGGCCTGGTAATGGAATTTTGGGGGACCCCCACGCATTTTTTTTTTTTTTTTTGCAATGACTTTCAATGACTTTTATGTGTATTGTCAGGACCGAGAATTCATTAATAGCCGTCACTAGCGCTAGCACTTTTAAATTACTTTTTTTTCCTTTAGAAATGTAATTTTGCTCTCGGACTGTTATAAACGCAGGAAACATGTGCTACTTTACAGGCATACTATAGACACCCCCCAGGTACGAAATTTAAAGGAATATTCCACTTTTATTGTTTCACTTTAAGCATTATTAAAATCACTGCTCCCTAAAAATGGACATTTTTAAAACTTTTTTTTGCATTGATACATGTCCCCTGGGGCAGGACCCAGGTCCCCAAACACTTTTTATGACAATAACTTGCATATTAACCTTTAAAATTAGCACTTTAGATTTCTCCCATAGAATTTTAAAGGGTGTTCCACGGCTTTTCAAATTTGCCACGAACACCCCAAATCGTTCACTGTTTGGCGAACGGGCGAACAGCCACTCATGTTCAACTCGAACAGATAGCCCATCCCTAATGAGGACCAGTTAGAGTCAATCGACCTATCAGACGTATACTTTCATATACCAATCAGTGTGTAACACCAGAGACATCTGAGATTTGCAGTGACTGGCTGTCACTTCCAGTTTAGATGTTTGCCATTTTTTTTTTTTTTGGCACGGCACAAAGAAACTTTTTGAACATTTTGAAGGCAGTAGTGGCAGTAATTTGTCTTTGAGGGTAAGGCCTTGCCATTACTTGGACAATGTTTTGATTGTCGCAAATGTAAGCCAGGAGTTGGCAAAGCATCACAACCTTGTCCTAGAAATCCTTTTCCAAGTTCATTCGACTAGTGAACAAACACGGGAAAAGCAGTTAACCCCTTCTTAAGCTATGAAGGATCTTGGAGTAGTTTTTCATACCCAAATATGTCAAGAGGTTTTCCAAAACGGCAACTGAAAACCTGCGTATGAAGAGACATGGAGACAGCATTTATGTCAGCGATGGACTGCATTGTCCCCATTGGGACATTTTACAGCAGCCATTCCAGTGCTGCCTTGGGCCAGGTGGCACATGGGGGGGCTTTTCAATTTGCCCTCCTCTGTCAATAGAATGGGCTGCCTATGGATCGGAAAGTCTTTGTGTCTGCACAAATTATCAAGAACTGGAGTTTTGGACACCAGTGTGCCTCTTTTGTAGTGTGCCTCTCAGTCCAGGAGATGGAATAATTCTGACATCAGATGCCAGTCTGCCTCCAGTCTGAAGAGACAAGTGCAAGGCCATTGGATCCTAGTGGAATGCAGATGCTCTGACTGACTTAAATGTAAGGCAGTTCTTTCTAGCATTGCAAGCCTTTTAGGATCTTTCTCCAAGGGGCCCGAGTAACGTTGATGATTGACAAGACAGCAGTAGCTTACATTGCCCACCAAAGGGGCACCAAGTGTCTGTCTTTTCTTCTTATTTTTCATAACATGAACTTTTCGCTGGACAGAGAGCAGCTTACAGGCAGTTAAAGGCGGTCTACTTACCGGGAAAGCAGGATACACTAACGGATCAGTTAGGCAAATAATTTTACAACAATGAGTATCTCAACTAGTATTGGCTCTATGGTACATTCCAGCGGTAGTTCTCATAGAGAGTCCTCTGAACACACATACTGAAATACTCCGGCATTTGTAACAATGTACAAAGGTGAAGTGATAGAAGGTTAATTCACAATGCCATTCCTCCAGTCTCTTTTGATTATGAAGGTTTGGACAAAACACAAATTATGCCATACAGGTGCTTTTCCACCTGCCGAAGAGGCCTTGGTTGTCTTTCAGCACCATCAATCCTGTTTTGCGGTCAGGTCAAACAAGATCTTTTATGCCAACATTAATGGCAGCACCCCAATCCAGTGAGACTCTTAATAGCCTGGCTATTGAATTGACCGGACTAGAGGTGCAGGGAGGCTCATCCGAGGTGGTTCAGACCTTGGCAAAGACTACAAGACCATGAACGCTATATATGAGGATATGAAGGAAGTTTGTTCTGTTTACTAGAAAAGTTTTCTCTCCTGTGTCCTCAGCTCTAGACATTTTTACTATCGGCGCTTGAGGTTGGTCTGACATACAACTCCACTGAATAAATGCTTCATGCAAGCAGTAATCCATATACGACCATCAAGGAAATTCTTGTTCCCTTCATGGGACCTAGGCTTGGTTCTGAAAGCGCTCATACAGGCATCCTTTGCTCCAATAACTTCATTTCCATTGCGGTCCCTAGTGGTAAAACTAGTTCCTCTGACAGCAGTTGCTTCAGACAGAAGGATGTTGGAGGTTGCAGCACTTTTCTGCAAAGATCCCTTTTGTGTCTTTTTTAGTGATACTACGTCCATCTCCAAGTGGTATCCAGTTTCCAGTAAAACCTGGGGGCAGTCCCTCCAAGCATTCACATATGGAGTTACTGAGTTGTGTAAGGACTTCAGGTCCTTACACAAGTTGCTAACAGTGTACATGCAAAGATCAAAGTCATGAGGAAAGTGGACAATCCTTTTAATTTCCCCGTCAAGTTCTTGAGTCATCTTCTATTGGTTCACCAGAGTGATTAGATTGGCATGCAGGAAGTGGGCCTTTCTGCTCAGGAACAGGGGCAAGTTCCTTCGAACTGAGGGGTGGCAGCATTTGGGGCAGTTATGCCAGGATGTCAGTGAAGAGTATATGAGAGATGGCTAGCCCTTCATTCAACTTTACAAGCTAGTCATGCAGTTGACCAGTTCTGCAAAGTCTGGGATGAGACATATAAATTATTTTTGTCTTTGGCAGCTTTTCTGTGATTGTCAATGTTTCTTTTCATGTGTTCTCTCCCACCCATTTATTCAGCTAGTTAAATCCCATTGTGTGCTGATGTGAGGTATGGCCAGGGGTATGGAAAATTTTTATCAAATACTTACCGTAATTTTCCTTTCCTGGCCTATCCTCACGACAGCACAGGACTCCCTCCCAAGTGGCCTGTCACAGGCTAGATTATCAAACACGTCAGTGGGGGAGGAGTTGTCTTTTATTCAGCTAGGAAAAGGTGGTCATGTGGGCGCCAGATGAGGCGTTAACCCATTGTGTGCTGACGTGAGGATAGGCCAGGAAAGGAA
This sequence comes from Aquarana catesbeiana, assembly GCF_042186555.1. Taxonomy (NCBI): domain Eukaryota; kingdom Metazoa; phylum Chordata; class Amphibia; order Anura; family Ranidae; genus Aquarana; species Aquarana catesbeiana. The sequence goes on from NC_133336.1 coordinate 158,122,195, forward strand.
AATAAGTATTTGATAACAATTTTCCATAATATCTTCATTGGTCCCATTCCAAATTACCAATATATCATCAATAAAACATCTATACAAGACAATCCTTGGGTCCAGATCATATAAAACCACTTCCTCCTCCCATTTTGCCATATACAAATTGGCAACACTAGGCGCAAAATTTAGAGCCCATAGCCACGCCTCTTATTTGTAGGTAATAATTGTTTTCGTCCCAAAAATAGTAGTGCTTTAAATAAAAGTCTAAGCATTTCAAGATAAACCTGCATTGTTTGCGCTCCATGTTAGTATTCTTTTTTAAAGCCCATTTAGCTGCTTTCATGGCTCCCTGATGGTCAATGTTGGTATATAAAGAGGCCACATCGGCCGTTGCCATCAAAATATCGCCACTCCTATCACATCCTTTCTGCAACTGTAAGGTATGCTTTGTGTCCTTTAAGTAAGCCCTAGTTTCCTTAACAAAATGTTGTGGACGTATATTAATATATTCCCCAAGCCTGGAAGTAAATGACTCTATACCGCTTACAATGGGTCTACCCGGGGGTGGTTTTGTTCTTATGTATCTTGGGGTTGTAGTAGATGATAGGTAGTCTACATACCGTGGGTACCAAATATTTTTCTTCATGCTTATTCAGAATCCCCCTCTCCACCCCATAGCGAACCAGGGTTTCCAATTCACTCTTGAATTGTTTAGTGGGATTGGAATTCAATATTTGGTATGTGCACCTATCCCCCAGGATATTGTTCATTTCTACCTTATATTGTTCTGTGGATAACGCCACTATACCACCCCCCCCCCCCCCATCCTTTGGATGAATTACATTATCTTTCCTGTCCCCCAATGATTTTAGGTCCTTTTTTATGTCTCTCTGCTCATACACTTTTTTAATCAGTAATTGTTCCAATTCCGTAGTGACCAGTCTCTTAAATAAATCAATGTATTTATTGTTCACTATTTTAGGGTTAAAAACTGATTTATTTCTTAATTCAGTGAAATTACCTTCTATTGCTGCCCTTCCTATCGGGTTTTGCACGTAATACTTTTTTACATTTAATTTCCTTATAAATTTTTGAATTTAAATATGTTTCAAATTTATTCAGTCCTTTTTTTGGCGCATACTTAATTCCCTTGTCCAATGTTACAATCTCTTCCCTAGTTAAAGCGGTACCACTGAGGTTATAAATCCAGTCCCCTAATCTTCCCTTCTTCTTTTTTTGTTGTAACCTTCTTCCTGCTAGTATTCCTCTTTTTCTATATTTCTTCCTTCCTTGTCGAGATTCCCCCGTCCCTTCTCTAAAAAAGAGTTTCCTTGTTGGTTTCCCTGATTTGGTGCATCATACAATGGTTAATATCTATTGTAAGTGGGTATTAGTAATCGGATGGTGGTCTTTCAAATCTAGGTCTTTGTGGTTTTGCGAGTAGTATTATCCTCCACTCTGAGGGAGGTCCTCTATAGGGAGGTGGTCCTTCTTGCTGATGGTACGCCCCTTGTGTTGGGCCCCTATATTGTGGTGGTCCTCCTCTCTGGGGTGTTCAAACCTGATAGCCTTGCAGGTAATGACCCCCTGGTGGGGGACATCTATAGTAGGGAGCATTCCTTTGATAATTTCCTCTAGGGTAGTGGCTAATCCCTTGTAAGGATGAGCTTAGACTCGAACATCGGCTGTTTGATCGTTCGACGAAGATCGAACATTATGGGCCGTTCGCGCCAAATTCGAGCGGCACGTCACGGCCCATAATGCACTGCGTCATCGCAGTGGTTTGCTGGCTGATGATTGGCACTATGACCTGGATGCTTTGGCCAATCACAGCGCTGTAAGCAAACAGAGCCATAATTGGCCAAAGGCAGGGTGCCTTTGGCCAATTATGGCTCAGGGGGTTAAGTACATGCCCCACACTATATAAGGCCACCTGCACATCGGCCCTGTGTAGTGTGTTGCTGGCATTATAAAGAGATAGAGTGAGAGAGAGTGTGTCATTTCATTTACTTTGAGCAGGCAGTTTATTCAGTTAGGTAGATCTCGCTGAAGACCGTTCCTGCTGTACTATTTCTAATCTACTTCAGGCAGGCATTTGATCCAGTTTAGCTAGATCTCACTGCAGACCGTTCATGCTGTACTGTTTCTAATCTACTTCAGGCAGGCAGTTGATCCAGTTAAGCTGGATCTCACTGCAGACCGTTCCTGCTGTATTATTTGTAATCTACTTCAGGCAGGCAGTTGATCCAGTTTAGCTAGATCTCACTGCAGACCGTTCATGCTGTACTGTTTCTAATCTACTTCAGGCAGGCAGTTGATCCAGTTTAGCTAGATCTCACTGCAGACCGTTCCTGCTGTACTATTTGTAATCTACATCAGGCAGGCAGTTGATCCAGTTTAGCTAGATCTCACTGCAGACCATTCCTGTTTACTGTTCCTAATATACTACAGGCAGGCAGTTCATTCAGTTAGCTGCAGTATATTCAGTACTGTATCCTGTGCAGCTAGATCTCGCTACAGACTGTTCCCATTGTTCTGTTCCTAATATACTACAGGCAGGCAGTTCATTCAGTTTGCTGCAGTATATTCAGTACTGTGTCCTGTGCAGCTAGATCTCGCTGCAGACCATTCCTGTTGTTCTGTTCCTAATATACTACAGGCAGGCAGTTGATTCAGTTAGCTGCAGTATATTCAGAATCAATATATATATACATCCCAGCTTTGTGCAGCTACATCTCACTGCAGGCCATTCCTGGTGTACCTATTCAAATACATTACAAATAAATCAAATACAGTATGTCTGGAAGGCCAACAAGGAGAGGCAGACGCTCACAGGCCACTAAAAGAGGGCAAGCAGGCTCTGTGTCTGCAGCCAACATTGCTGGTCGTGGACACAGTGCATCCTCAGCACGTGGCCGTGGGGCACGCTTGTCCTTTTTTCGGCAGCTGGCCGTGTTGAGCCACAACATGCAGAAGAGTTGGTAGGGTGGATGACAAAACTGTCCTCATTCTCCTCATCCTTTGTTACCCAGGCTCAGAGTACTTTGGCTGCCAATGCAGCTGCCAAAGCGGCCTCTTCCATCAGCTCAATGTCATCAGTCACTCCTTCCCTAGCCCCACCATCATGCCCTGAGGAGTCCCCCGAACTGTTCGACCACAGTGTTGGGTACATGCTGCAGGAGGATGCGCAGCGCTTTGATGGCTCCAATGATGGTACCCAGATTGAGGAAGGCAGTAACGGGAGGATGGTGAGCAGTGACAGTGCATGCGTCAGTGATACTGTCCCTCTTGTCTACCTGTTGGAGCACACGCTGTGTGGAATAATGGACAGGGCACTTGAGGCAGAACAGAGGGAGGGAGAGGAGGGCTTCCATACATCCCAAGGCCCCCTTTATCCAGACAGTGTTCCTGCAGGCCCGTCGACCACACAGGAAGAGGAGGAGGATTGTGTCAGCATGGAGGTGGAGCCTAGCACTCAGCATCAGCAGTCTTCAAGGGATCATTTACAGTCCCCAGAAACCCATGGACTTGTACGTGGCTGGGAGTAGGTGGCTGCGGATCAGGTCGTCCTTAGTGACCCAGAGGACTCCGGACCAAATGCCTCAGCAAACCTACGCTGCATGGCCTCCCTGATCCTGCAAAGCCTGCGAAAGGACCCTCGGATTCGTGGTATCAAAGAGAGAGATCAGTACTGGCTGGCAACCCTCATTGATCCACGTTACAAGGGTAAGGATACGAAACGTATCCAGCCATCGCAAAGGGAGCAGAGGATGAAACATATTCGGGAGGCCTTGCAGAAAGGTTTGTGCAACGTGTTTCCAGAGCCTGGGAGGTTACAAATTCCTGGTCCTGGACAACGTGTTGCTGAGGCTTCAGTCAGTCACAGAAGGAGCGGAGTGGTCGAGAAGGTGGCCGTCTGACAGATGCGTTCAGACAATTTTTTAGTCCACAACCCCAAGGTCTGAACGGTTCCATCGCCAGCGTCTGATTTACATGGTGCAGCAATACCTAGGGGCAAGATCAGACTTGGAGACCTTTCCAACCGAAAATCCTCTGGGTTACTGGGTCTTGAGGATGGATCACTGGCCAGAGCTTGCACAGTATGCAATTGAGCTACTGGCCTGTCCTGCATCCAGCGTTCTTTCGAAATGCACATTCAGTGCTGCTGGAGTATTTGTAACCGATCACAGAGTGCGCCTGTCCACCGACTCGGTTGATCGGCTCACCTTCATAAAAATGAATCAGTCTTGGATCACCAGCTACCAAGCACCTGATGCTGATATAACCAAATAATTTTTTATGAATGTGAGATCCCTTCAAGACTGGCTATGCTGATGCTGAGTGACTATCCTGTTATGCTGAGTGACTATCCTATTCCTCAATGTTCATGTTGATAGCTTGTAAGAACATTTTTGGTTCTGGGCACCACCACCAGTGGCTAAGGCCCAATTTTTCTGTAATATTTTGCAGCAGGGCTTGTTCCTGCGCTCAACTATAGTATCTGTAAATTGGTTGCAGGCAGTGCTGTGGCACCAGCACCAGTGCCTAAAGCCCAATTTTTCTGCCCCTGTTCAACAGGGGCATGTAATTACAATTTTTGATCTAATATTTCACAGCAGGGCCTGTTTCTGCGCCCACCAAGAGTAACTGTGAGGGCTTACAGTGTTGTGGCAACACCACCACACCACCACTAAAGGCCCAATTTTTCTGACTGTTCAACAGGGGCATGTAATTACAATTCTTGATATAATATTTCAGAGTAAGGCCCGTTCCAGTGCCCACCAAGAGTAACTGTGAGGGCTTACAGTGTTCTGGTACCACCAACACCTAAGGCCCAAATTTCTGCAGAGTATATAGGGCAGGCCCCTACTTTCATACATCCGACTTATAAACGACTCCTACTTACAAACAGAGGGAGACTACAGGAAGTGAGAGGAAATCTTCCCCTAGGAAGGGAAATTCTCTCCTATATAAGTTAATATGGGAAAAAGGTGTCTCCTCCACTGATGCTTTATCACCCTAAAATCCCCAAATTTTCAAAATCCAATTGTCATTGGGACAGAAAGTGAGGTGAAATCTTCTGAGTAGGGGCACAGACAGCAAAACAAATGTTACGGGGGTGATGATAACCCTTCCCTATGTTTTCCAAAAATCTTAAAAATAGATTTTTTGGCTGGAGCTACACTTACAAAATATACCTGTTCCAAATTACAAACAGATTCAACTTAAGAACAAACCTACAGTTCCTGTCTTTCTTGGGACCGCCTGTATACTGCTGTTCAGAGTATATAGGGCCTGGGGGCCGCACGCCTTTTCTTTTTTTAATTTGGGTGTGGGGTTCCCCTTAATATCCATACAAGACCCAAAGGGCCTGGTAATGGGCTGGGGGGTTACCCATGCCATTTTTCTCAATAATTTTCAACCATATTGCCAGGACCGACATTACATTACAGCCGCAAGCAGTTTTAAATGACTTTTATTCCTTTAGAAATGTTATTTTGTGCAGGGACGGTTCTAAACACAGGAAACACGTGCCACTTTACAGGCATACTATAGACACACCCAGGTACAATATTTAAAGGAATATTTCACTTTTATTTTTTCACTTTAACCACATGCCGACCGGGCCATAGCCAAAAGACGGTAACAGCGTGGTCGGCTTATTCTGGGAGGGCGCCCATGGACATCCTCCCAGAATCCCACTCTCGCACACCCCCTGAGGCGCGCACCCGGGAACATCCGTGACATCACGGCCATTTACCATGTGATCGCTCCATCAAATGACGGAGCGATTACATGTAAACAAACCGGCGTGTCATGACACCGGTTCCTCCCTCCCCTCTCTTTACCGATCGGTACAGGGTGAGAAGAGCGGGGGAGGGATCAGATGGCAGCAGCACTGTGGGCTGTAGTCCTCACAGCGCTGCTCTGTGACAATTGCAGTCACATCCAGCCATTCATCCATCCATGCTCAGCCATCCCTCCATACTCTAATACCCTGCAATGCCATTCACTACTCTGCTCTACTCTGCAATACTCTGCAATACCCTGTAATACCCCGCAATACTCTGCAATACCCTGCAATACCCCGCAATACTCTGCAATACTCCCCAATATTCTGAAATACCCCGCAATACTCTGCAATACCCTGCAATACTCTGCAGTACTCTGCAATACTCTGCAATACCCAGCAATACTCTGCAATACACCGCAATACTCTGCAATACTCTGCAATACCCCGCAATATTCTGCAATACTCTGCAATACCCCGCAATACTCTGCAATACCCCACAATACTCTGCAATACTCTGCAATACCCTGCAATACTCTGCAATACTCTGCACAGCAATACTCCGTAATACCCTGCAATACTCTGCAATACTCCACAATACCCTGCAATACTCTGCAACACTCCGCAATACCCTGCAATACTCTGCAATACTCTGCAATACTCCACAATACCCTGCAATACTCTGCAATACTCAGCAATACCCTGCAATACTCTGCAATACTCTGCAGTACTCCACAATACCCTGCAATACTCTGCAATACTCTGCAGTACCCTGCAATACTCCACAATACCCCGCAATACTCTGCAATACCCCGCAATACTCTGCAATACCCCGCAATACTCTGCAATACTCTGCCATACTCTGCCATACCCTGCCATATTCTGCAATACCCTGCCATACCCAGCCATACCCTGCAAAACTCGGTGATACCCAGCCATACTCTGCCATACCCAGCCATACTCGGTGATACCCTGTAATACCTTGCCATGCTCAGCCATACTCGGCTGTACTCGGCCACTGTATGTGGCCAGGCTGTGGAAGTCTCACACATGTGATATCGCCGTACTCAGGAGGGGTAGGAGAATCTATTTTGGGGTCTAATTTTTGGAATGTACATGCTATGTGTTATAAATATTGTATAGATGGACAACTTTGTGTTAAATAAAATGTGTTTTAACCACTTCCCGCCCACCGGCCGTCATATGACGTTCTTAAATTTGTGCTGGGATATCTGAATGATGGGTGCAGCTACAGGCATCATTCAGATATCAGCTTTTTCAGCCGGCGATTCCCTACACCATAAGAATGATCATAGCGGCTGTTTCACTGCTTGATCGTTCTAAAAGTTTTTTTCCTTAAAATTCCCTCCTAAACTTGGGGTGCGTGTTATACGCCGGCGCGTGTTATACGCCGATAAATACGTTAATTGTCATTCAAAAGGTGAGAGCACCAAAAGCTGAAAATTGGTTAGGAAGGGGGTTTAAGTGCTCAGTGGTCAAGTGGTTAAGCATCATTAAAATCACTGCTCCCGAAAAAACGGCCGTTTTTAAAACTTTTTTTTGCATTGATACATGTCTCCTGGGGCAGGACCCGGGTCCCCAAAACCTTTTTAGGACAATAACTGGCATATTAGCCTTTAAAATTTGCACTTTTGATTTCTCACGTTCGAGTCCCATAGACTTTAACGGTGTTCGAAAGTTTGCGCAAACTTTTGGTCTGTTCGCATGTTCTGGATACGAACCGAACCAGGGGGTGTTCAGCTCATCCCTAATCCCCTGATATTCCCTATTCCAATTACCTCTGTTTTGCGGAGGCCCATAGTATGGTGGTCTACCCCTGTTGTAATTAGATCCCCTATTATCATTATAATGATAATTGGGTTTCTTATGAGTAAATGGTGGTCCTCGGTGATTTCCTGCATTTTTCTCAACATACTGAGCTGATGGCGTATCCCTATTTTTGTGGTCTAGCATTTCGCTGTGATTGATTGTACTGCTGAGAAGCATGGGGGATCTGCTCCCCCATATTACTGTTTTCTACATAGTTTCCCTCTCTATTGGGAGATGTGGGAGGGCTGTATTATTGGCCCAACCAACATTGGCTTGCCATCTGTTTGTTCTGATAATCCCCCAAATCGCAAAGATATTTTTTCTTATTGTTCTTATTTTCTGTATCTTTCTTTTGCATGCTTTTGTGGCGTTCACCCATATGCTTTGCATATTTATTAGTTTCTTTGAGGGGCTCAATTTTATCTCTAATGTCCTTTATCTGACTTTCTATTACTCTAATTTTTCTCTGCGTTTTCTTTTAATTAGAAAATCCATAACCTCCCTTACCTTCCCATTAAAAAACGTATACATTCTTCAATGTCTTCATCTCCTGTTAGCCCATCATTTATTGGTATATTCCACCTAAGTTTCCTAGGGACCATATTGTCCTTCAGATATTTTTAAATAGTGGATATGTCCCACCAAATATTACTCTTCTTGTCCATGTTATGTCCTAATTTTCTAATCAGATGTGCAATATCATTATCTTTCTTATGATAGTTCTTGTGCGGAAAGCTGCTAGCACTGATCACGCACTGCTAGCACTGATCACGTCCCCCACGTCACATATCACGTCCCATTGTTTCCCTGTGTACTTCCATATAAATATACACTCTAGAATATATCTATAGCAAAACAAATATATAAAGTGCTCTAGTGACAAAATGAATTATCCATAAAGTGACTCTGTGCAACAGTATAATGCAACGTATAAAATAATAACATCATTTGTCATAAAAGAAAGTCCATTGTTTAAGTGTTTAAATTGTCTACAAAAATGTGTTCCAGTGCAATAAAAGTGCTATGTGCAAAGTTCTATGTTGACAAATTCATGTGAAGACATGCTTCGATATAAAATTATATATAAGGTTAATTCCAAAACTTGGAATTTATATGCGCTCACCTTGCGTGTGACCTTGCAATTAAGCTTGGACAAAACATGCATATGAACCACCTCTGGGTTCAGACACACAATTAAGAGAAAGCTTGCCAGATAAACCAAAGGTAGTCTATAAACGTGCCCCAAATTTGAAGGATAAATTAGTACATAATGTTGTTGAGCCACCTCCATCCAGGCCAGTGATGTTTTGGGACACCAAGGGCTTTGACAGTTGTGTCAGATGTTATAGTTGCACAAGGATTCCAAAAAACATCAGGAAATTTAAAACATTTATTAACCCTAACACCCAACAGTCATATACTAAAATGAAAATGAAGGCAATAATAAAGTCTTAAATGAATAATCCCTTTGAATATTGCAACAGCGCTTCATGTCCAAAATTAAAGGGCACGCTTTCATATACAGTCCATATAGATGAGAAAACACATGGTAGCAGAGGAGATCTACAATGGCATCAGCTGTGTTCTGTAAAGATATCTTCCACCAAACACTTCACCACATGTGGGAAACCTCCCCAATGGGGATGCACTCACCAGAAATTCAGCAATCAAAAGCCTTGGATGATAATAGTAGTAATTCTCCACCGCTCCTAAACGTCCACCAGGTGTCAGTCACGCTCTCTGTAGTTGTGTGTAAAAGAGCATTATGGGAGCTACACTCCTGGGTCACTAAGGAGGTCCACCTACGGTTGCCACCATTTCAGATAGCTGCAGATATGATGTCACCTCTGGGAGCAACCATGCATTTTTCGGGGCATCAGTTCCAATGCCAGTCATAACACCCACATTAAAAGCCTATTTAAGGGTCCATACAGTGGGGTCTGCACCTGAGGATCAACAGGGGAACAGCCACAAGTTTATTGCAGCCAGGTAAGGGGTGCTTGGTCCTACTAGGTGAGGAGGAAAAGAAATGAACCCTGTATATGAAAGCGTGCCCTTTAATTTTGGACATGAAGCTCTGCTGCAATATTTAAAGGGATTATTCATTTAAGACTTTATTATTGCCTTCATTTTCATATTTCAACTAACTAAGTAGCTGCTTTTTAAAGTGTTTAGACTATTAGTTATCTTTAGCCCAGGGCGCAGAGCGATGTTCTGGTAGGCGATCGTTATTAACAACCTTTACTCAACAGTCATATACTATTAGAGATTTTATCTCATGTGACACTATTGGAGTTGTATACGCTATAAAATGCCCTTTGCAATTTAATCTATGTGGGTAGAACCAAAAGGGCATTCAAAGTTAGAATGGAAGAGCGTGTTAGGAGCATTCGCAAGGGTTTTGACAAACATTTTTTTATCAGTGCACTTTAGGGACAAACATAACAAACACCCAGCAGGGATGCAATTTTGGGGCATAGAATCCCCAAAACGTCATTGGAGGAGTTCTAACTTCATAAGCGAGATTAGCAAAAAAGAATCTTGGTGGATACACCAATTGCGGTCCTTGGCACCGGGGGGGGGGTTGAATAAAGAATTTGATTTGAAATGTTTTCTTAGTAATAATTAACCCTATAATAGTCAAATTGAGTAGTTATTTGCCATGATATGTGATTTATGGGCTTTTTAATGAACCAAGTTTGAGAATATATAGTGGTATGACAGCGTATTTTAGTGGGTTTGTAACCCTTGATACCCAGGTGGTGACTAATAATATAGTGTAGTGCCAATATGGGTGCCCCTAGTGGTCATCACACTGAGGTATGGGTCACTGCAAGAGTGAATTACCCCTCTATCCATAGGCCCTTGACCAGTGCTGGGATAGTTGTCAAGTAGCTCTATACCAATCCTAGGATGGGTCATATAAATCTAATAGGGGTTCTGGTAGCAAATCTGTAGGGGGTGCGTGTATATATATATATATATATATATATATATATATATATATATATATATATATATATAATATATATATAAAAATATTATTAGTCGTTACATTTTACAAGTATTATCCCCATGTTAATTTTATATATATTTTTATACATCTTCTGGATTTTATTATCTTATAATAGGTCTATAATATAACATAAATAGTCCCTGGGTGTTAATTTAATCATGTATAGGGCAGCTATATTGAGAAGAGATTGTAGGCATATATTGATGTTGAGCTTTGTTAAAGGATATGCTAATCTTCATATATGCAGTAAAAGATGACGTTATGTAGTATAGCGATGCAAATAATATGTCCTGCATAGTATGGCTGCAGTTAATGTGTTCTTTTCTATGCACCGTCCTGAATTATAAAGTGAAGGAGTAAGCCTATCTCTAGTGGTTTTTACAGTATTGACATTCCAATAATGCTAAGAATACAAAGAGATTAAATAACAGTCGGGATTGTAGGTTATCCATTGATGCTAATAGCAGTATTATACTCCGCGGACAATAGAGTGTCCGCGGTCTACAAGAAAATGGCCGCCGTAACACTATATATTGACTGACATAGCAACCGTCCAATTAAATTTCCCCTGAGGAAGATACGTCACATTCCCGTTATCCTCACATGCGTTGGGGAGGGGACAGGAAGGTGCATGAGGCAATGGATCCCTCTCAGCAAGGAAAGGACACATTAGTTCAGCGGACACGGCGTTCTCTTTGGTCTTTTAAAGATTGGTGCACTGTAGCACCCATGAAATTTGAGTACCCTAAATAAGGGGTTAATGTTTAATAATAAATAGAGTTTTAACAATATCACACTATCTAGTCTCTCTTATTTTATACATGTGGAAAACGTGCCAGCAACCAGCCCAGGATCCCAGTACAAACACTGAACCCAGAGGTGGTTCATATGCGTGTTTTGACCAAGCTTAATTGCAAGGTCACACGCTGTAAGATGAGCGTATATACAGAAGGGGGGAGCACCTGAGTGGACACGCTTGCTATCACCAGTTTTTTGGATTTTTAAGTGTTGGAATGAACTTTATATATAATTTTATATCAATGCATGTCTTCACATGAATTTGTCAACATAGAACTTTGCACGTAGCACTTTTAGTGCACTGGAACACGTTTGTGTAGACAATTTGAGCACTTAAACAATGGACTTTCTTTTATGACAGATGATGTTATTATTTTATATGTTGCATTATACTGTTGCACAGAGTCACTTTATGGATAATTCGTTTTGTCAGTAGAGCACTTTATATATTTGTTTTGCTATAGATATATTCTAGAGTGTATATTTATGTGGAAGTACACAGGGGAACAATAATTAGCACAGGTTAGCGCAACACTTTATTTTATTTTAAGGACCTTTTTATTAAAATATAATCCCTCATTAATCCTAGATTTGGCAGTAACCACAAGACGTGCTAAACAAGGACTCATAGAAAAAATATATTCTTCTATATAAACGACAGCTAGAATTAATCTACAAGAGGGTAGTTTTGGACCATGGCGTAGAGATTTAGAGACACTTGGCAACGGGGAATGGGGACAAGCTTTAAAAAATTTATTGAAGGTATCCTAATCTTCTACACAGTGCTTGACTCAATTATTTATTTATTCATAGAGCCCATTATACTCCTTTAAAATTGTATTTCTTGTGTAAAGCAACTACATCAAATTGCCCAAAATGCACTACTGGCACAGGTACACTTATGCCCTGTACACGTGGTAGGATTTTCCGACGGAAAATGTGCGATCGGAGCTTGTTATCGGAAATTCCGACCGTGTGTAGGTTCCATCGGACTTTTTCCATCGGATTTTCCGACACATAAAAGTTTGAGAGCAGGCTATAAAATTTTCCAACAACAAAATCCGATCGCGTCAATTCCGACCCTGTGTGGGCAATTCCGACGCACAAAGTGCCACGCATGCTCAGAATAAATTCCGAGACGGAACTGCTCGGTCTGGTAAAATTAGCGTTCGGAATGGATATAGCACTTTCCTCAGGCTGCAATATTTTAAATTGTTTAATACAGCGCACTCTCTTCTTCTTTATAATGCTAGAAGAATGAAGTAGTTTTGCTGCTCATATTCACACAGAGTTCTCACAAACTTCTTTCTTTATTATTTATCGTGATTTCATCAATATAATATTTTTATTTGTCACATCTACCGAAAAAAAATTTTTTGGGGGGGATTTTTTTTAAAGCCTGATCTTGTGTTTTATTTTTCATTTTTTTTTTTTTTACTCCAGAATAGTTTTGGTGGGTTTTGTGTGTCAAGTTACCACAACACCATTATTATTTTGTATTATTTAATCTCAAGGAGGTTGCTTGGTGTTGGTGTCCCTTGTTAATTTCACATTGTATTTTTGAAATGTACCTGCCTCCTCACAAACAAACTGTCCTTTTTAAAGGAAAACACACATAGGCGAGTATAATAAATCAAACCAAAAATTTATCAAGGGGTCCTAACCAAAGAAAGAGGGAGGCAACGCTGGAGAAACAGCAGAAATTGGCGAAGCCTTTGGCCCCCAGGGCACACATCAACTATTTTACTGCAAAATTGGTGGCCTGAAGAGTCCATATATAAGGGAGTACAATCTGGTCCAGAAGTCCAAGAGATCATGAACAGCAGCAGATGACATGTATGTCCCCAGGCTGTGGTCATACATGAGCATACATCTTTTGTCAGACCAGACTGAACCCAGGGCCTTCACTCTCTTGTCTTCCTCCCACGCTTCCTTCCACGCTGTGTCTGTGGTGGTGGAGTTGCGGCAGGAGGAGGAGGATGGTCCAACTCACTCAGGTGGGTATTGGGTGTGATTTTGCCCCTCAACCCCCTATTTAATGTTTTATAAATGATTTCCTCACACATGAGGCGTTGGCCCTCCTGCATGTCCTGCAGTTTTGTGGCAGCCATGGAGGCAAAGGTCTTCACGAGTGGGGGTGGCTCTGAGGGACGCAGAAGCCTCCTGAATCAGCCTGAGTGCTGAATCCTCCATGTTATTCCCCTTCCTGGGTCTTTTGTTTGGAAGGCAGAGGGGAGGAACCTGCGATTCTGTGAGGCTCCTACTGGGCCCGGCCTTCTCCTGGCTGCCACTTACTCCCGCCTCCTCCTGGCTGCCACTAACCCCCGCCTCCTCCTGGCTACCACATTCCAAAGCTGCCTCCTGTGTGCCACATTCCACAGCCTCCTCCTGGCTGTGGTATTCCTGTGTATGAAAAAGGGACATAGTTTTATTTTTTTCTTCATCAATCACACACAGTTTTCATCTCATGACTGTCGCATGACATTGAATGTTAACAAATATAACAGATTATCATTCTGAGCCCAGCATTTTTCATTCTTGTCCCAATTCTTTTTGCCCACTACTGTCTATTGATATGTAAAACACTTTATTAAATCAGCAATTATTCATCAATAATAACATCTAGTAAACATCATTTATTTATTGACCAGAAATCTGTAGAACAATGCTGTACCTGGCTCAAGCTGGGCTCCTCCACTTCTTCCTGGCTGGAAGTCCCAGGTTGGACATCGGAAGCCTCAGCTGGGGTGGAAGATAGGGTGGAAGGAAGGGTTGAGAGGGATTCCCTGACTTCAGTCTGGTCTGACAGGAATCGCAGTCTGTCATTGTACCACAGCCTGGGGACATAAACGTCATCTGCTGCAGCTCCTGATCTCTGGGAATCCTGGACCTTCTTGCGCTCTCTAAGATAAGTGCTCCTCAGGCCACCAATTTTGGCTTTTAAATAGGGATGGTTGCCGCGGGAACCACCGGCTTCACCAACTCCAGCAGTTTCTCCAGCACTGCCTGCCTCTTTTGTTTATGATTATAATGTGGGTGTTTGACCTGCCATAGACAGGGCAGCTCCCTGTACTTGTCTATGAACAGGGGGAGGAAGTTGTGTTCATTGAAGCCATCCATTTTATCTACAATACACAAGACAAACCCTAATGTCAGGCTAAAGTCTCCTAATCTTGGCCCAATATAGGCCTCAATCTATAAGCAGTATAGGCCCAAGTTTAAATGTTACCTTCGTTATCACGATCGGCGCTTCCGATACTCCTTCCTCCGCTCACAGATCGTACGTACTACGCACGCGTGTTACGCTTTATATACACTGCGCATGCGTGAAACTCCGCCCGCCCCTGACGTTCTTTCTAGTCTATTTCCCACCCCTTCTCGTTTGGCGCAGTGGGGAAGAGCACATGGTGGAGACAGAGCAGGTGCGTGCTAATTACAGCAACGAGGAGGGGGAGAAGGAGGAAAGCCCAGAGCCAGAAAGGTCACGTTCCCAGAGGAGTCGATTTAAGGCCTCAAATATGGCCTTTGTAGAGATGTTGGAAATGGTCGACATATTGAAGAGGGCTGACTATGATGGGAAGTATGGACTTTACCCAAACCCCAATGTCAGAAAGGCCAAGATCATGGATAAAGTTGTGAAGAGTCTGCACTGTAATTTTGGGGTACGTCGATCCAAGGATCAACTCAGGAAGCAGTAGTCGGACCTCAAATTAAGGGAGCACGATCAGTATAGAAGGATCAGGAGAGTGCTTCAAAAAAGTAAGTAGTTGTCCTGTGTTCCTATTCGTTATTTTTATAACGTTCGTGCTGCTCCATGTGCTTTTCTTTACTGTCGTACAGTTTAAAATGGCAACTTTCATGTTCATGGACACATTATTCGTTCGTAGGAAACATTGTTCGTTCAGCCAATAAAATGTTTTGTAAATGCCATGTTTTGTCCAGATGCATTTCAATACATTTTTCCTGGCCTACTTCTCTTAAAATAATTTTAGTGTCTAGATGGGTTTGTAACTAGAATGAAATGCAAACTAGATTCTGTGTAAGGAGAGGACACTCAGCAGCTGTTTACACATCTGGACGCTGGAATGCTAGTGTGGGACACAAGAACACCCTTTTTATTAGGGGGTCCCACACAGGTGCTCCAGTGTATACTATAGGGGTGTCTCCATCTGTGAAGCTTGTACAAAACAGGTAAGTATTCAAGCTTGACAAAGGAAAACAATATTTCTTCATCTTGGAACTCTGCCAAAATAGACAATTGTACACCACTTCCAAGCAATGTTTCATATTCCTATTTCTGCCATCAAATATCTGTGTGCTAAGTATACTTATTTTTTTTTTACATAGGGGAGAAAAGACTTGGAGGACACCACTCATAAGAGGAGACAACAGACCCCCCACCTCAGGAAGAAGGAGAAATCCCCCAAAGCCAAGCAGAGGAGGAGGAGGGAGACACGGTGGAAATTGTCACCACAACAGGTGAGTGTCTGCGACCACAGGCTCAGGTAAGAGATGTATGCCGGCATATTTATAATATATGGTGTTTTTTTTTTTCTATATTTTTAGGTGATCGTGATGTTGTGGATGAAGGTCATTTCACCAGTGAAAGTGCCCAGATCCTGATCCGGGAGATCATGGGGTGAAATAGGGACTTGGAAAACATCAAGCAAAACACCAATGATGTTCAAAACAAAATGAAGAACATCATTGATGTTTTAGGTAGAGTTTAAAACCCCTCAAAATCCATTACTTCTTTCTGCTTTATTTTTCTGAAAATTTTTTGCACATTTTTTGACATATTCTTCAAAAGCCAAATTTTGAAGATGCACACAATGTGTCAACATGTGCTATCTGCCATCACGGGAGATCAATGTACGCGTTTTGGGGGTGCAACCCCTTCCTCAATAATAAAGAAGCTGAGAAGTAGGGGTTGCACCCACAAAACAGGTCCATTGATCCCCCATGATGGCAGCTAGCACATGTTGACATTCGGCAATTTGTGTACATCTTCAAAATTTGGCTTTTCCAGGGGTGACTTCACCCCATCTGAACGCAATATCAAACACAGTTTCTAAATACTCGTGTCTGATATTGCCTTCAATTTCTACAAAAGTTGAACTTTGTAAGTTCCAGATTTGTGTATTTCTTGTTGGTTTTAAACATGCCTGTTTCACCTTTAAAAGGACATTTCTACTTTTAATGTCACCTAAAAAATTGTTATACAAACAAAAACATGTTGGTTTGTTTTAAAAACCTTTTATAAATGCACATGTGATTGTGCTTTGATTAAAAAGATTGAGATTCAACAATCTGTGGCTTCTTCTTTCAATGCTCAAAAGCATTTTTGGGTTGTTAAGTTGGTGTTTTCAGTGACAATGGGTATTATTTACTAAAGGCAACTCCACTTTGCACTACAAGTGCAGTTTCTGTGCAGTCTCAAGTGCACTTGTAGTGCAAAATGTCTTTGCCTTTAGTAAATAACACCCAACAGTGCTTTTTAATTTTACACAATCACGCCATTTTCAGGACTCCCCAAATTTCAGTCAGGGTCAGCTAAAAGAAAGACAAGCAGTAAATCTAAGCAAAGATTTGTTCAATTTAACAAATTTTTTTATTTAAAAAATGTCTCAGACATTGTCTGGCATATTAATGGCCCCCTACCCGCAAAGTATTCCATGTATCTTAGACAGACCTCGCGGGCACTCTGGGGGGGCAAGCCAGGACGGCCAGCTTCAAGCGCCATCAGGGTTGGTTCATTTAGATTAATTCCGGCTTTAGGCTCAATTAAGCCAGCATAGTTCACAGAATTTCTCCTTAAAAAGTTGTGGAGAACCCAGCAAGCCAGGATGATATGATTGAGTTTATATTCTGCCATGTGTATCGGTGTAAGAAATAGGCGGAACCGGCTAGCCATTATTCCAAACGTGTTCTCCACCACTCTTCTGGCTCTGGCCAGCCAGTAATTAAAAACCCTCTGGTCCGGGGTGAGGGTCCTCATAGGGAATGGCTGCATAAGATGGTCCCCCAGCGCAAACGCTTCATCCGCAACGAAGACGTATGGGAGTCCTTCCACATTGTCTTTTGGAGGTGGCTAGTCCAAGCTGCCATTCTGGAGACGCCTGTAGAACTCTGTCTGGGCGATGACTCCACCATCTGACATCCAGCCATTCTTCCCCACGTCCACATACAGGAGCTCGTAAGTAGTAGACACCACTGCCAACATCACAATACTATTGAACCCCTTGTAGTTGTAATAGTATGACCCCGAGTAGGGTGGTGGGATGATGTGGATGTGTTTCCCATCAATTGCCCCTCCGCAGTTAGGAAAGTCCCACCGCTGGGCAAAGTGGGAGGCCACAGTTTGCCATTCCTGTGGGTTGGAAGGAAACTGTGGAGTCAAACAAGAAAAAAAAATTAATCATTTTGCAAATAAACATGGAAAGCAGATTGGACACAAACATTCTTGGCCAACATCAGTATAACATTTTATTTTAGGGAGTATTTAAAGACAAAGGTATAAGGTCCACCTATCAGATTCCTCCCCCCCCCCTCTCATGGGCCATTTTAGAAATTTCATGGGGGATGGATGTTTTGGACAGGTAACCCTCTCCACTTCATTGAGAGATTTATGCATAAATAATGTATATTACTTTGGCCAGCCCCTCCTTACTTACACTATTGGCAGCCCACTGTGCAGGTAAGAAGTGTTACATAGTTACATAGTTACATAGTAGGTGAGGTTGAAAAAAGACACACATCCATCAAGTCCAACCTATGTGTGTGATTATGTGTCAGTATTACATTACATATCCCTGTATATTGCAGTCAATCAGGTGATTATCTAATAGTTTCTTGAAGCTATCAATGCTCCCCGCTGAGACCACCGCCTGTGGAAGGGAATTCCACATCCTTGCCGCTCTTACAGTAAAGAACCCTCTACGTAGTTTAAGGTTAAACCTCTTTTCTTCTAATTATAATGAGTGGCCAGGAGTCTTATTAAACTCTCTTCTGCGAAAAAGTTTTATCCCTATTGTGGGGTCACCAGTACAGTATTTGTAAATTGAAATCATATCCCCTCTCAAGCGTCTCTTCTCCAGAGAGAATAAGTTCAGTGCTCGCAACCTTTCCTCATAACTAAGATCCTCCAGACCCTTTATTAGCTTTGTTGCCCTTCTTTGTACTCGCTTCATTTCCAGTACGTCCCTCCTGAGGACTGGTGCCCAGAACTGGACAGCATACTCCAGGTGCGGCCGGACCAGAGTCTTGTAGAGCGGGAGAATTATTGTTTTATCTCTGCAGTTGATCCCCCTTTTAATGCATGCCAATATTCTGTTTGCTTTATTAGCAGCAGCTTGGCATTGCATGCCATTGCTGAGCCTATCATCTACTAGGACCCCCAGGTCCTTTTCCATCCTAGATTCCCCCAGAGGTTCTCCCCCCAGTGTATAGATTGCATTTATATTTTTGCCACCCAAATGCATTATTTTAAATTTTTCTACATTGAACCTCATTTGCCACGTAGTCGCCCACCCCATTAATTAGTTCAGGTCTTTTTGCAAGATTTCCACATCCTGCGGAGAAGTTATTGCCCTGCTTAGCTTAATATTGTCTGCAAATACAGAGATTGAACTGTTTATCCCATCCTCCAGGTCGTTTATGAACTAATTAAATAGGATTGGTCCCAGCATTGAACCCTGGGGAACCCCACTACCCACCCCTGACCATTCTGAGTACTCCCCATTTATCACCACCCTCTGAACACGCCCTTGTAGCCAGTTTTCAATCCATGTACTCACCCTATGGTCCATGCCAACGCACCTTATTTTGTACAGTAAACGTTTATGGGGAACTGTGTCAAATGCTTTTGCAAAATCCAGATACACCACGTCTACGGGCCTCCCTTTATCTAGATGGCAACTCACCTCCTCATAGAAGGTTAATAGATTGGTTTGGCAAGAACGATTCTTCATGAATCCATGCTGATTACTGCTAATGATATCATTCTTATTACTAAAATCTTGTATATAGTCCCTTATCATCCCCTCCAAGAGTTTACATACTATTGATGTTAGGCTAACTGGTCTGTAATTCCCAGGGATGTTTTTTTGGGCCCTTTTTAAATATTGGTGCTACATTGGCTTTTCTCCAATCAGCTGGTACCATTCCAGTCAATAGACTGTCTGTAAAAATTAGGAACAACGGTCTGGCAATCACCTGACTGAGTTCCCTAAGTACCCTCGGATGCAAGCCATCTGGTCCCGGTGATTTATTAATGTTAAGTTTCTCAAGTCTAATTTTAATTCCGTCCTCTGTTAACCATGTAGGTGCTTCCTGTGTTGTGTCATGAGGATAAACACTGCAGTTTTGGTTACTGAAGCCCCCCGATTCACTCGTGAAGACTGAGGAGAAGAATAAATTCAATACCTTTGCCATCTCCCCATCCTTTGTAACCAGATGTCCTTCCTCATTCTTTATGGGGCCAATATGGTCTGTCCTCCCTTTTTTACTGTTTACATACTTAAAGAATTTCTTGGGATTTTTTTTGCTCTCCTCCGCTATGTGTCTTTCATGTTCTATCTTAGCCATCCTAATTGCACCCTTACATTTCTTATTGCATTCTTTATAAATTCTGAATGCTGAGGATGATCCCTCAACCTTGTATTTTTTGAAGGCCTTCTCCTTTGCTTTTATATGCATTTTTACATTGGAGTTAAGCCATCCAGGATGTTTGTTCGCTGTTTTAAATTTATTACCCAATGGGATACATTGGCTAATGCACTTATTTAATATGCTCTTAAAGCAAACCCATCTCTCCTCCGTATTCTTTGTTCCTAATATTTTATCCCAATTTATGCCTTTTAGCAAGGTTTGTAGTTTAGGGAAGTTGGCTCTTTTGAAATTCAGTGTCTTTGTGTTCCCTTCATGTTTCCTATTTGTGTGATTTATACTGAAACTAATTGACCTGTGATCGCTGTTACCTAAATTGCCCCGTATTTCCACATCTGTTATCAGATCTGTATTGTTGGTAATCAGTAGATCTAGTAATGTTTTATTTCTAGTTGGTGCGTCTACCATCTGACCCATAAAATTGTCCTGCAAGACACTAAGGAACTGGCGAGCCTTAAATGAATGCGCGGTTCCCTCCGCCCAGTCTATGTCTGGATAATTAAAATCCCCCATTATGATAACACTTCCCATCCTTGCTGCTAATCCAATTTGTGATAGGAGATCTGTCTCCATTTCCTCCCTCAGGTTAGGGGGCCTATAGCATACTCCCAGTATTATTTTCCCCTTAGCTTCATCCCTTTGGAGCTCTACCCATAAAGATTCCACCTCCTCCCTAGCCCCCTCAGTGATGTCATCTCTCACATTCACTTGTACATTATTCTTGATATATAGGCATACCCCTCCCCCTTTTTTACCCTCTCTATCCTTGCGGTATAGGGTATACCCTTGAATGTTTGCCAGCCAATCATGAGAGCTGTTGAAACAGGTCTCTGAAATTCCCACAAAATCCAAATCCTCCTTGTACAACAGTATCTCTAGTTCACCCATCTTGTCCGCCATGCTCCTGGCATTAGTGAACATGCCACATAGTTTAGACCGGTCGCATATTGTCCTCTTATTGGGTGTTTCAAGATTGCAACTAGGACTTGCTACTATACTCACCTCGTGTTTTTGTGCTTTGGTTAACCTACCACTAATGCCCCAATACTACCCTCTGGAATATCTTCCGCGCTGGCTATCACTGTCTCTGGACCCTCCCCCCCATCGCCTAGTTTAAAAACCCCTCTAACTTTTTGGCCATCTTTATTCCCAGCAGATCTGCACCCTCCTCATTTAGGTGCAGTCCGTCCCTTCTATAGTACCGGTTACCGACTGAGAAGTCGGCCCAGTCCTCCAGGAACCCAAACCCCTCCTTACTACACCAGCTCTTCAGCCACTTGTTTACTTCCCTACTCTCCCTCTGCCTTTCTGGTGTGGCTCGATGTACCAGTAGTATTCCTGAGAACACTACCTTGGAGGTCCTTTTCCTCAATTTAGCTCCTAAGTCCCTAAAATCGTTCTTTAGGACACTCCATCTGCCTCTGACTTTGTCATTGGTGCCAACGTGCACCACGACAGCTGGGTCTTCCCTAGCCCCTCCCAGTAATCTGTCCACAAGATCCGTGATGTGCCGAACCCGAGCGCCCGGTAGACAACATACTGTTCGGCGCTTCAGGTCTTGGTTACAGATTGTCCTTCTAAGAATTGAGTCCCCTACCACCAGAATCTGTCTTTCCTTTCCCTTTGCTGCCCCCCCACTCTCACTGGAGGAGTTCTTTCAACGGCAGCTAGGAGAGTCCCTCATCTCCAGCAGTGCTGGTCCCTGACTGGTTTCACCAATGTCACTCAATGGAGCGTACTTATTGGGATGCTCCAGTCCTGGATCGGCCTCTCTGGCACTTCCCCCTCTACCCCTCCTGACTGTCACCCATCTACTCTTTGCTAGTGCCTGCACCTCTTTGTCTCCACCCGCTTCTGTGCTGGCCCCTGCCGGCACCTGCCGTGTACGTTCCTGGCTCACCTTTAGTATGGAGGGACTTCTCAGTGCTGACAGTTGCTTCCCCAGATTCAGAACCTGGGCTTCCAGGGAAACAATGTGCTTACATTTTGCACAGCAGTATTCGCCCTCGATCGGATGATCAAGGAACGCATACATGCGGCAAGATGTACAAAGAGTCGCCTCTCCACACTCGCCGGGCATCGTACCTATTAAATTTAGTAAGGATTTGGGGATTTTACCCTGTCCAAATTACCTAACAGCTAGCTTCCTGGCACTAATACTCAAGACAATACACAGGTACACGACAATACACAGGTACACAACAAGACAATACACAGGTACACGACAATACACAGGTACACAACAAGACAATACACAGGTACTCACAGACCTACGTGCACTCGCAATACACAAGTACACAGTAAGTGTCATAATGCAAAAATATAAATACACACTGTACACATTTTAGCACATTTTTACATTCTGCTATTACCTATCAAGACAATAATAGGATACAAAAACTTTTAACATTACCATTTGAAAGTATTCAGGCAGGCCCTTGCACTACATGCTTTGGGGAATTCATCCATAAATATGACCACAAAAGAGGCGGGTATAGTGTGTATGGGTTTGGCAAAGTCAGCAGATAGAGGATTGAGGATAGATAGAGGATTGGTATCAGCTTAGCAGTTGGGGGGAGGGAGGGTTCCAAATGATTTTGGGACCCAAAAAAAAGACTCTGGCACTCTGCCTGAATTTAACCACTTCCCGACCAGCGCGCGCCGATGTACGTCGGCAGAATGGCACGGCTGGGCAAATGGACTTACAGGTACATCCATTTGAATTCCCCGCCATGCCATTGCGTGCGCGCTGCCGGGAGCTCCGTGAGTCGGGTCGCGGGTCCCGCGGACTCGATCGCTGCGGGGATACCCGCGATCGCCTCACGGAGAGGACGAACGGGGAGATGCTGATGTAAACAGCATCTCCCCGTTCTGCCTACTGACAAGTGTCACTGATCACAGCTCCCTGTCATCGGGAGCAGTGATCAGAGTAATGACACTGCTAGCCCATCCCCCTACAGTTAGTAATCACTCCCCTAGGACACACTTAACCCCTCCCCGCCCCCTAGTAGTTAACCCCTTCACTGCCAGTGTCATTTACACAGTAAACTTACACATAAACTGAGGAAAAAAAATGTTTTTTTATATATTTTTGGGGGATATTTATTATAGCAAAATGTAAAAAATAATGCGTTTTTTTCAAAATTGTCGCTCTTATTTTGTTTACAGCGCAAAAAATAAAAATCGCAGAGGTGATCAAATACCACCAAAAGAAAGCTCTATTTGTGGGAAAAAAAGGACGTCAATTTTGTTTGAGAGCCACGTCGCACGACCGCACAATTGTCAGTTAAAGCGACACAGTGCCGAATCGCAAAAAAGTGCTCTGGTCAGGAAGGGGGTAAAATCTTCCGGAGCTGAAGCGGTTAAAGCACTAATCACAATTTTACACATTTTAGGAGGTGTTTAGGGTAAAGCACTACTATGGAGCTGACAAAATACATTGTTAAGTGACTACACAAGGTGAATATAGGCCCATGAGAGCATGCTGGGGAGGTAAGTGAAGGCAAATATGTATGAAGGACAAAAAAAATAATATAAAAATCCAGCATGCATGAGGACAAAGGGGACATTTACAGCATATTACAATCATGGTAATTAGGGAATGAGGAAAGAAATACAATACATTAGCAAACATTCTATACAATAAAATGTGATGTTAAAGGATAAAAATCTTACCATAATATACTCCTTCTGCAGGACCTGAATGATGGCAGAACAGGTCTCTGGGATAATGATCCCCAGAGCCTGGGGGGAGATGCCTGTCGAGAACTTGAGGTCCTGCAGGCTTCTCCCGTCGCCAAGTACCACAGGGTGGCAACTAGCCTCTGCTCCGAAGTGATGGCTTGCCTCATGCAGGTATCCTACCTGCTAATATAAGGGGTCAGCAAAGCCAACAAACGGTGAAATATGGGGTCCGTCATCCGGAGAAAGTTCCTGAAATCGTCAAGATTATTCTCACGGATCTCACAGAGCAAAGGTATGTGACAGAACTGGTGACCCTGGAGCAACCAATTCTTGGTCCATGAACTCCTCCTCGCCCTGTTCATGGACTGGGCTTGTGTCAAAGTAAGAACCCCAACACCAAGCCCCCGCACAGCATGAACTCTACGATGAGTACGCACACGCAACATGGCTAGAAAACGGTCGGCTGGTCAGAACGAAGTAACAGAACGCACTGAAGAACAGCAAGGTCTGTGAAGAGCGACCTGAAAATCAGTAACGAACAAACAAGAACACAATGACAAAGTCAATGGTAACTCGCTGCATGCACTGAAGAACAGATACAAATCCACAAGCACAAACTGAACACCAGAAAAATGAACTGAAAACCACGAGTCTGAAAAATCGCGAATCGTCTCTCACCAAACTTTTACTAACACGAGATTAGCAAAAGGAGCCCAAAGGGTGCTACGCTTGGTACTAAACTGCCCTTTTATAGTCTCGTCGTATGTGGTGTACGTCACCGCGTTCTTGGCGTTCGGAAATTCCGACAACTTTGTGGGACTGTGGGTATGCAAAACAAGTTTGAGCCAACATCCGTCTGAAAAAATCCATGGATTTTGTTGTCGGAATGTCTGATCAATGTCCGACCGTGTGTACAGGTCATTATACATATGCTGTGGCGATGCCCCAAACTGCATCGCTACTGTCTGTATTTGATACTTTAAATTCCTTATGGTCTTCACAAGTACAGCCAGATCCAAAAATAGCATTGCTAGGGATTATACCGGAAGATTCTCTTCCAGTTGAAGTCCATGTGATGTGGATGAGAACTATGCACATGGCTCATAAACTCATATTACAAAGATGGATATAAAACCATTCACCAATGATAGATCCACGGATCAAAGAAATTAATCTTAACTTAAGACGAGAGGAACTGACATACAAACATAGAAGTGTCCTAAAAAAATTGTGAAAATCTGGCATTGGTGGTTAGTCTCCAATTTGCCTGAGTAATCAGCTGAGTATATGAATGATGATATGGAAAGTCAATAATGAGAATCTTGGAGGGAAATGATTATATAGTTATATACAGTGCCTTGTAAAAGTATTCACCCCCTTGGAATTTTTTGTGTTTTGTTACCTCACAACCCGGAATTAACATGGATTGTTTGAGGATTTGCATCATTTAATTTACAGAACATACCCACAACTTGGAAGAAGTTGTTTTTTTTTGTCGGAATGTCCGATCAATGTCCGACCGTGTGTACGGGGCATTATACATATGCTGTGGCGATGCCCCAAACTGCATCGCTACTGTCTGTATTTGATACTTTAAATTCCTTATGCTCTACACAAGTACAGCCAGATCCAAAAATAGCATTGCTAGGGATTATACCGGAAGATACTCTTCCAGTTGAAGTCCATGTGATGTGGATGAGAACTATGCACATGGCTCATAAACTCATATTACAAAGATGGATATAAAACCATTCACCAATGATAGATCCATGGATCAAAGCAATTAATCTTAACTTAAGACGAGAGGAACTGACATACAAACATAGAAGTGTCCTAAAAAAATAGTGAAAATCTGGCATTGGTCTTTAGTCTCCAATTTGCCTGAGTAATCAGCTGAGTATATGAATGATGATATGGAAAGTCAATAATGAGAATCTTGGAGGGAAATGATCATATAGTTATATACAGTGCCTTGTAAAAGTATTCACCCCCTTGGAATTTTTTGTGTTTTGTTACTTCACAACCTGGAATTAACATGGATTGTTTGAGGATTTGCATCATTTAATTTGCAGAACATACCCACAACTTGGAAGACGTTTTTTTTTTTTCTTATTGTGAAGCAAACTACAAATAGGACAAAATAACATAAAAAGTCAATCCGCGCTATTCACCCCCCTAAAGTCAATACATTTTACTACTGGGATTTTTGCCCATTCCTCCTTGCAAAACTGCTCCAGCTCCTTCAGTTTGGATGGTTTGCGCTTGCGAATAGCAATCTTTAAGTCTGAGCACAGATTTTCTATTGGATTGAGGTCTGGGCTTTGACTAGGCTATTCCAATACATTTACATGTTTCCCCTTAAACCACTCAAGTGTTGCTTTAGCAGTGTGTTTGGGGTCATTGTCCTGCTGGAAGGTGAACCTCTGTCCTAGCCTCAAATCACACACAGAGTGGTACAGGTTTTGCTCAAGAATATCCCTGTATTTAGCACCATCCATCTTTCCCTCAAATCTGACCAGTAGGGATAAACTTCGAGTTCGACTCGAACATCGGCTGTTCGCAAGTTCGCCGAACAGCGAACAATTTGGGGTGTTCGCGGCAAATTCGAATACCGCAGAACACCCTTTAAAAGTCTATGGGAGAAATCAAAAGTGCTAATTTTAAAGGCTTATATGCAAGTTATTGTCATAAAAAGTGTTTGGGGACCTGGGTCCTGCCCCAGGGGACATGGATCAATGCGAAAAAAAAGTTTTAAAAACGGCCGTTTTTTCAGGAGCAGTGATTTTAATAATGCTTAAAGTCAAACAATAAAAGTGTAATATCCCTTTAAATTTCGTAGCTGGGGGGTGTCTATAGTATGCCTGTAAAGGGCCGCATGTTTCCCGTGTTTAGAACAGTCTGACAGCAAAATGACATTTCAAAGGAAAAAAAGTCATTTAAAACTACTCGCGCCTATTACATTGCCGGTCCGACAATACACATAAAAGTTCATTGATAAAAATGGCATGGGAATTCCCCACAGGGGAACCCCAAACCAAGAAAAAAAAATGACGTGGGGTCCCCCTAAATTCCATTCCAGGCCCTTCAGGTCTGGTATGGATATTAAGGGGAACCCCGGACAAAATTAAAAAAAAAAAATGACGTGGGGGTCCCCCTAAATTCCATACCAGACCCAAATCCGATTGTTCTGAACGCGGTGACGTAAAACACGTATGTCGGGACTCTAAACGGGGCAGTAGCCAATAGCTTTCATCTCTTTATTTATTCTGAGCATGCGTGGCACTTTGTGCGTCGGATTTGTGTGCACACAATCGGAAATTCCGACAACGGATTTTGTTGTCGGAAAATTTTATAGCCTGCTCTCAAACTTTGTGTGTTGGAAAATCCGATGGAAAATGTGTGATGGAGCCTACACACGGTTGGAATTTCCGACAACAAGGTCCTATCACACATTTTCCGTCGGAAAATCCGACCGTGTGTACGGGGCATAATACTGACATATAATCACACACACATAGGTTGGACTTGATGGACTTGTCTTTTTTCAACCTCATCTGCTATGTAACTATATAATTTACAAAATTGCAAGGGGTGTACGCGCTTTTGTGAGATACTGTGTGTGTGTATATATATATATATATATATATATATATATATATTGTGACAGAGCGAAGTGAAGCTCTGTCCCTATGGAATTAGATTAAAAAAGGACACAGAGTTTGCATGTCTGCTGACTGCAGGGCTACAGAGCAGTTATTTTGAGAGGAGAAATCCGCTCGCTTAGCTTTCTCCAGATTTTGTTATCTCCTGATGGGGCTCTGTAGTTTGGAGATCCATAAGAGTGTTGGGTGGGACGGGATCTCCAACCCTGTGTCTGGCTGTTGTGGACAGTAGGGATGAGCTGAACACCCACCGGTTCGGTTCGCACCAGAACCTGCGAACGGACTGAAAGTTTGCGCAAACTTTAGAACCCCATTAAAGTCTATGGGACTCGAACGTTCAAAATCAAAAGTGCTAATTTTAAAGGCTAATATGCAAGTTATTTTTCTTAAAAGGGTTTGGGGACCCGGGTCCTGCCCCAGGTGACATGTATCAATGCAAAAAAAAAGTTTTAAAAACAGACGTTTTTTCGGGAGCAGTGATTTTAATGATGCTTAAAGTGAAAAAAAAGTGAAATATTCCTTTAAATATCGAAACTGGGGGGTGTCTATAGTATGCCTGTAAAGTGGCACGTGTTTCCCGTGCTTAGAACAGTCCCTGCACAAAATGACATTTTTAACGGAATCAAAGTCATTTAAAACTGCTTGCGGCTTTAATGTAATGTCGGGTCCCGGCAATATGGATGAAAATCAGTGAGACAAACGGCATGGGTACCCCCACCCACTAGTTCATTACCAGGCCCTTTGGGTCTTGAATGGATATTAAGGGGAACCCTGCACCCAAATTAAAAAAAGGAAAGGTGTGTGGCCCCCAGGCCCTATATACTCTGAACAGCAGTATACAGGCGGTGCAAACAAGACAGGAACTGTAGGTTTGTTGTTAAGTAGAATCTGTTTGTAATTTTTAACTGGTACATTTTTAAAGTGTAGCTCCAGCCAAAAAATCTATTTTTAAGCTTTTTGGAAAACATAGGGAAGGGTTATCACCCCTGTAACATTTGTTTTGCTGTCTGTGCACCTCTTCAGAAGATTTCACCTCACTTTCTGTCCCAATGACAAATGTTTTTTGAAAATTTGGGGTTTTTAGTGAAACAAGGATTGGTGATAAAGCATCAGTGAAGAGGAGACATGTTTTTCCCATATTAACTCTTACAGGAGAGAATTTCCCTTCCTAGGGGTAGATTTAATCTCCTTTCCTGTTGTCTCCTTCCGTTTGCAAGTAGGAGTCATTTGTAAATTGGATGTTTGAAAGTAGGGCCTGCCCTATATGCTCTGCAGAAATTGGGGCCTTAGGTGTTGTTGTGGCCACAACACTGTAAGCCCTCACAGTTACTCTTGGTGGGCGCTGGAATGGGCCTTACTCTGAAATATTATATCAAGAATTGTAATTACATGCCCCTGTTAAACAGAGTCAGAAAAATTGGGCCTTTAGTGGTGGTGTTGCCACAACACTGTAAGCCCTCACAGTTACTCTTGGTGGGCACAGGAACAGGCCCTGCTGTGAAATATTAGATCAAAAATTGTAATTACATGCCCCTGTTGAACAGGGGCAGAATAATTGAGCTTTAGGCACTGGTGCTGGTGCCACAGCACTGCAACCCCTTTACAGATACTCTAGTTGAGCGCAGGAACAAGCCCTGCTGCAAAATATTACAGCAAAAATTGTAATTACACGGCCCCGTTGAACAGGGGCAGAAAAATTGGGCTTTAGGCACTGGTGCTGGTTCCACAACATTTCAACCCCTCACAGATACTCTAGTTGAGCGCAGAAACAAAGAATGGGCCGTGCTGTCAAATATTGGATCAAGAATTGTAATTACATGCCATTGTTGAACAGTGGTAGAAAAATTGGGCCTGTGGTGGTGGTGGTGCCACAACACTGTAAGTCCTCACAGTTACTCTTGGTGGGCGCAGGAATGGGCCCTGCTGTGAAATATTATATCAACAATTGTAATTGAAGGCGACAGTTAATGAACGTTAATCTGATTCTGCCCTCTAGTGATTTTCGCTGATGTGGATAGAGAAAAAAAAAAAAGAATTGTAATTACATGCACCTGTTGAACAGGGGCAGAAAAATTGGGCCTTTGGTGGTAGTGGTGGTGGTGGTGTTGCCATAACACTGTAAGCCCTCACAGTTACTCTTGGTGGGCGCAGGAATGGGCCCTGCTGTGAAATATTAGATCAAGAATTGTAATTACATGTCCCTTTTTAACAGGGGCAGAAAAAATGGGCCTTAGGCACTGGTGCCACAACACTGCAACACCTCACAGATGCTATAGTTGGAGCGCAGGAATGAGCCCTGCTGCAAAATATTGCATCAAAAATTGTAATTTTACGCCCCTGTTAGACAGAGGCTGAAAATTTGGGCCTTAGGCACTGGTGCTGGTGCCACAACACTGCAACCCCTCAGATACTCTAGTTGGAGCGCAGGAATGAGCCCTGCTGCAAAGTATTGCATCAAAAATTGTAATTACACGCCCCTGTTAAACAGGTGGCAGAATCAGAATTTTGGAGGCGTGGTGGCGGAAAAACCTCCAACACTACTGCACCCTGTCCTGCATCCTTCCCAGCTGCCAGAAGAGTCACCCAGTGCACGGTGAAAGATAGGTAACGTCCCTGTCCATGCCTGCTGGACCATGAGTCAGCAGTAATATGCACCTTACCGCTGACTGCCCTGTCCAGAGAGGCCAAGACATTGCCTTTCACATGCCGGTAGAGAGCCGGAATCGCCTTTCGTGAGAAAAAGTGGTGTTTGGGAACCTGCCACTGAGGAACCGCACATTCCACAAACTCACGGAAGGGGCAGAGTCTACCAACTGAAAAGGCAGCAGTTGAAGTGCTAGCAATTTAGCCAAGCTAGCATTCAACCGCTGGGCATGTGGATGGCTGGGAGCGAACTTCTTTTGGCGGTGCAGCAGCTTGGGCAGGGAAATTTGCCTGGTACAATCTGACGTCGGTGTACCGATAGCAGATTGCCCACAAGTACTTGGCTGTGACACACCTAATTCTACACCTTCATTCCTCTCAGCGCAGGTTTCAGAGAGGACTGAAGGTATAGTGGGGTTGGAGATCCTAGCTGATGAGGAGCAAGGAGAGTCTGCTTTATTCTTTGGTGTGGGTCTTTTAGGTACGCTTGCCAACAAACTGCATGGCAGTTCGACATATGTCTGGTCAAGCATGTGGTGCCCAAGCAGGTGATGTTTTGGCCACATGAGATACGCTTGAGACATATGTTGCAAATAGCAGCGGTGGGATCTGATGCACTCGTCTCAAAAAAGGCCCACACCAAAGAACTTTTGGAATAACACGCAGAGACAGCAGCGCCTTGCACATGCGGAGCTCTGTGGTGTGATGCAGTCGGTGTGCTGCTCTTAAGCTGGCCCCTGGAGGGCATCCTGCCTCGTTGGAGATGTGCCTCCTCCTCCTCTCTCCTATCAGGCACCCACGTTGAGTCAGTGACCTCATCATCCCCTCCCTTCTCATCACTGGAGCAAAGCTGGCAGTATGCTGCAGCTGGGGGAACATGACTGCCAGATTGCTGTCCTTCTTGGGTACCCCCTCTCTCTGGGCTCACGTTACTGCCTTCCTCTAGCTGGGTACCATCATCGGAGCCTTCAAAACGCTGGGCATCCTCTGGAAGCATGTACCCAACACTGTGGTCAAACATTTCGGGGACTCCTCAGGAGGACATGGTGGGGCTAGGGAAGGAGTGACTGATGCCATTGAGCCGAGGGAAGAGGCTGCGTTGGCAGCTGCTTTGCCAGACAAAGTACCCTGGCCTGGATGAGAGAGGTTGAGGAGGATGAGGACGGTTTGGTCATCCACTCTACCAAGTCTTCCGCATGTTGCGGCTCAACACGGCCAGCTGCCGAAAAAAAGGACAGGCGTGTATCACGGCCACATGCTGATGAGGATGCACCGTCTCCACGACCAGCACTGTTGCCTCTAGACACAGAGCCTGCTTGCCCTCTTTTATTGGCTTGTGACTGTCTGCCTCTCCTTGTTGGCCTTCCAGACATACTAATGGCCTGCAGTGAAATGTAGCTGCACAAAGCTGGGATGTACAGTGGGGATGGAAAGTATTCAGACCCCCTTAAATTTTTCACTCTTTGTTATATTGCAGCCATTTGCTAAAATCATTTAAGTACATTTTTTTTCCTCATTAATGTACACACAGCACCCCATATTGACAGAAAAACACACAATTGTTGACATTTTTGCAGATTTAATAAAAATAAAAACTGAAATATCACATGTTCCTAAGTATTCAGACCCTTTACTCAGTATTTAGTAGAAGCACCCTTTTGATCTAATAGAGCCATGAGTCTTTTTGGGAAAGATGCAACAAGTTTTTCACACCTGGATTTGGGGATCCTCTGCCACTCCGCCTTGCAGATCCTCTCCAGTTCTGTCAGGTTGGATAGTAAACGTTGGTGGACAGCCATTTTTAGGTCTCTCCAGAGATGCCCAATTGGGTTTAAGTCTGGGCTCTGGCTGAGCCATTCAAGAACAGTCATGGAGTTGTTGTGAAGCCACTCCTTCATTATTTTAGCTGTGTGCTTAGGGTCATTGTCTTGTTGGAAGGTAAACCTTTGGCCCAGTCTGAGGTCCTGAGCACTCTGGAGAAGGTTTTCGTCCAGGATATCCCTGTACTTGGCCGCATTCATCTTGCAACCAGTCGTCCTGTCCCTGCAGCTGGAAAACACCCCACAGCATGATGCTGCCACCACCATGCTTCACTGTTGGGACTGTTTTGGACAGGTGATGAGCGGTGCCTGGTTTTCTTCACACATACCGCTTAGAATTAAGGCCAAAAAGTTCTATATTGGTCTCATCAGACCAGAGAATCTTATTTCTCACCACCTTGGAGTCCTTCAGGTGTTTTTTAGCAAACTCCATGCGGGCTTTCATGTGTCTTGCACTGAGGAGAGGCTTCCGTCAGGCCACTCTGCCATAAAGCCCCAACTGGTGGAGGGCTGCAGTGATGGTTGACTTTCTACAATTTTCTCCCATCTCCTGACGGCATCTCTGGAGCTCAGCCACAGCAATCTTTGAGTTCTTCTTTACCTCTCTCACCAAGGCTCTTCTCCCCCGATAGCTCAGTTTGGCCGGACGGCCAGCTCTAGGAAGGGTTCTGGTCGTCCCAAAGGTCTTCCATTTAAGGATTATGGAGGCCACTGTGCTCTTAGGAACCTTAAGTGCTGTAGAATTTTTTTGTAACCTTGGCCAGATCTGTGCCTTGCCACAATTCTGTCTCTGAGCTCTTCAGGCAGTTCCTTTGACCTCCTGATTCTCATTTGCTCTGACATGCACTGTGAGCTGTAAGGTCTTATATAGACAGGTGTGTGGCTTTCCTAATCAAGTCCAATCAGTATAATCAAACACAGCTGGACTCAAATGAACCATCTCAAGGATGATCAGAAGAAATGGACAGCACCTGAGTTAAATATATGAGTGTCACAGCAAAGGGTCTGAATACTTAGGACCATGTGATATTTCAGTTTTTCTTTTTTAATAAAGCAAAAATGTTAACAATTCTGTGTTTTTCTGTCAATACGGGGTGCTGTGTGTACATTAATGAGGAAAAGAAATGAACTTAAATGATTTTAGCAAATGGCTGCAATATAACAAAGAGTGGAAAGTTTAAGAGGGTCTGACTACAGTACCCACTGTATATATATATATACTGATACTGCAGCTAGCAGAATCAACTGCCTGCCTGTAGTATTATTAGTATGAGAACACCAGCAATTGTCTTCAGGTAGCTTTAGGTGCACACTGTGCAGAGGACACAGTACACTAACTGTAAATACTGTAGCTGCCTGCCTGTGGTATTAGTAGGATCAGAACAACAGCAATTGTCTTCAGGTAGCTTTAGGTGCACACTGCAAAGGACGCAGTACACTAACTGCAAATACTGCAGCTGCCTGCCTGTGGTACTAATAGGATCAGAAGAACACCACCAATTTTCTTCAGGTAGCTTTAGGTGCACACTGTGCAGGGGACACAGTACACTAACTGTAAATACTGTAGCTGCCTGCCTGTGGTACTAATAGGATCAGAATAACACCGCCAATTTTCTTCAGGTAGCTTTAGGTGCACACTGTGCAGAGGACACAGTACACTAACTGTAAATACTGTAGCTGCCTACCTGTGGTATTAATAGGATCAGAACAACAGCAATTGTCTTCAGGTAGCTTTAAGTGCACACTGTGCAGAGGACGCAGTACACTAGCTGTAAATACTGCCGCTGCCTGCCTGTGGTACTAATAGGATTAGAAGAACACCACCAATTTTCTTCAGGTAGCTTTAGGTGCACACTATGCAGAAGACACAGTACACTAACTGTAAATACTGCAGCTGCCTGCCTGTGGTATTAATAGGATCAGAACAACAGCAATTGTCTTCAGGTAGCTTTAGGTGCTGTCAGGGGAATAGTTCCCCCAGACGCTTTGGCCGTG
This sequence comes from Aquarana catesbeiana, assembly GCF_042186555.1. Taxonomy (NCBI): domain Eukaryota; kingdom Metazoa; phylum Chordata; class Amphibia; order Anura; family Ranidae; genus Aquarana; species Aquarana catesbeiana. Next base: position 158,156,086 of record NC_133336.1, read on the forward strand.
TCCCTGCGCGCATGCACGGCGGAACGGTGCTCCAGCGCATGCACATTCACGGTCCGGTGCTCTGGCACATGCGCATTCGTGGTCAGGTGCTCTGGCGCATGCGCATGTGCACTGGCACACGCCCAACGTGAACCTTTCAGCTGGCCTATATAAAGGGCTCTAGGACTCAGACAAATTGCTGGTTCATCTTCAGCTTCCTGTTTTGAAAACTTGATCTTGTCTCCTGTGCCTGTTTAGCCGTTGTGACCCGGATTGTTACCCGACTACTCTACTCTTCTCCTGGACCTGACCTCGGCTTGTTTAAATGGATCTCCAACTATCTCCTGTGTTTGACCCTCTGCCTGTGACCCGGATTTGTCTCCTGTCTCCTTGCCTTGACCTCCTGCCTGTAACCTGGACTTGCCTTGTGTCTTCTTGACACCATCCCTCAGCCTGCAGTTGTGTGCTGATTCCGGTGTTTGACCCTCAGCCTGGTTCTGGACTTTCTGTTTGTTCTCTTCCAGCTAAGAACTCCTGTCACCAGTTCCTGCACAGCGGCTCCTCCCTTCAAGGACCTCCACACAAGTCTTCTACGGTCCACTGAGTAGCCTGTGCCTCTCTGTGCCATTCACCCCCTGTACCACCTCCAGGGGACGGACTGCGCTTAGTTGCAAGGGTGAACCGCTCTCGGCATCTCGGCCTCGGTAAGTACTTTCCTGACAGTACGAACCAGCCATGTCAGAGGCCGATAGAGCGCGTTCCCTGCTTGAGATCCTATGTCAGCAAGTCTCAGCACTTACCGATGCTGTTCAGAAGTTGCAAGAGGGATACACCCAAATTAACAATCGTCTTCAGCAACTTTCTGGGGCACCCCCATTAGCAGCCGCAGCTCCTGCTTCTCCCAGTGGGGCCTCTTCTCAGGTATCACCCAATCCTACAGTGATTATGGCTTCCCCCGAACCCAGGGTTCCTATACCGGAGCGATTCACTGGTGACCGCAAAAAATTCAGAGCCTTCAAAAATGCCTGTTCTCTGTACTTAGCTCTGCAACCCAGGACTGACTTTTTCTTCTGAAGTAGTCAAGGTTGGCTTTATCATCTCCCTCTTAGCCGATGAACCCCAAGCTTGGGCCCATAGCTTGATGAAACAGAGGAGTCCTGTGTTGAATTCAGTAGATACCTTTTTTGAAAGTATGGCACAACTTTACGATGATCCCCAACGCATGGCTACGGCTGAGGCAACGTTGCACAATCTATCCCAAGGGCGAAGGCCGGTAGAGGACTATACTGTGGAGTTCTGAAAATGGTCAGCCGATACCGGCTGGAATGAACCTGCCCTTAAGTACCAGTTCTGTCAGGGGCTGTCTGAAACCCTGAAAGATGAGCTGGCCAGGATAGAGACCCCAACACTCTGGAGGATTTGATCCAAGCAGCCACCAAATTGGATCAGCGTATGCGGGAGCGACGCTCAGAACACTTCCAGGTTCTTTGTCCCAGCTGGATGCTCCCCAAACTGACTCCCATCCATCCACCCTACCCAGCTCCTCCAGTCTCCATCACTCCTGAGGTTGAGCCTATGCAATTAGGACTAGTCCATTCTCCTCTTAACCCAGAGGAAAGATTACGTAGGCGTCAGGGTAACCTGTGCCTTTACTGTGGAGGTTCTGGACATTTCCTTCGTTCCTGTCCTGTGAGACCCAGTAAGTCTTACCCTCGATCTGCCTTAAACTATCAAGTCTCCGGTATTTCACAAACTTATGTTACCCTCTTTGTCTCCTTACAGTTAATGGGAAAGGAAACTCGCCTGCCAGCCATAGTTGATTCTGGAGCTTGCAGTTGCTTCCTGGATGCTTCATTAGCTGCAAGATTAAACATCCCTCTGTTGACAAAGAACCAAAGCCTCCAGGTACACCTAGCTGATGGGTCTCTTCCCCACTCTGGATTTATCACACAGGAAACCAGACCCATCCTTACCACCACGGACTCCGGTCACCAGGAGTTCTTACGCTTTGACATTATTCCTTCCCCTATGTTTCCCATCATCTTGGGGCTTCCCTGTCTACAGGCTCATGAACCTCAGATTAATTGGAAAAAAAAGAAGTCTCTTTTTCCTCCCAATACTGTTCTCAACACTGCCTCCTTCCAGCACCAGCCTCTTGCTCAACTATAGTACCAATACCTGACAATCTTCAACATGTACCTCCAGTTTATCTGGAGTTCAAGGATGTTTTTGATAAACAACAGGCCGACTGTCTACCACCTCATCGGTCTTATGACTGCCCTATAGACCTTTTGCCCGGCTCTGAAATTCCTTTTGGCCGCATCTTACCCTTGTCTGAGACAGAATTAAAGGCTCTCAAATCCTACATAGATGAAAATCTTGAGAAAGGATTTATCCGTCCCTCCTCATCACCGGCTGGAGCTGGTATCTTTTTCGTAGAAAAAAAAGATGGCTCTCTCAGACCATGCATTGAGTTGTTTCCCAGAGTTGTTTCAACGTTTCCGATCCGCCCGGATCTTCTCCAAGTAAGACCTTCGTGGTGCCTACAAACTTATTTGAATTCGAGATGGCGATGAATGGAAGACCGCCTTCAGGTCCAGGTTCGGGCACTACGGGTACCAGGTAATGCCGTTTGGGCTCTGCAACGCCCCGGCTACTTTTCAACACCTGGTAAATGACATTTTCCGAGAATATCTTGATAATTTCCTAGTCGTTTACCTGGATGACATCCTCATTTTTTCTGCCACCATGGAACTACACCAGACACATGTCAAACAGGTCCATGCAATCCTCAGGATTAGGGATGAGCCAAACACCCCCCGGTTCGGTTCGCACCAGAACCTGCAAACGGACCGAAAATTTGCACGAACGTTAGAACCCCATTGACGTCTATGGGACTCGAACGTTCAAAATCAAAAGTGCTCATTTTAAAGGCTAATTTGCATGGTATTGTCCTAAAAAGGGTTTGAGGACCCGGGTCCTGCCCCAGGGGACATGTATCAATGCAAAAAAAAACTTTTAAAAACGGCAGTTTTTTCGGGAGCAGTGATTTTAATGATGCTTAAAGTGAAAAAAAGTGAAATATTCCTTTAAATATCATACCTGGGGGGTGTCTATAGTATGCCTGTAAAGTGGCACGTGTTTCCCGTGCTTAGAACAGTCCCTGCACAAAATGTAATTTTTAACGGAATAAAAGTCATTTAAAACTGCTTGCAGCTTTAATGTAATGTCGGGTCCTGGCAATATGGATGAAAATCAGTGAGACAAACGGCATGGGTACCCCCCAGTCCATTACCAGGCCCTTTGGGTCTTGTATGGATATTAAGGGGAACCCCGCACCCAAATTAAAAAAGGAAACAGCAGTATACATGCCCTGTACTCTGAACAGCAGTATACAGGCGGTGCAGACAAGATAGGGACTGTAGGTTTGTTGTTAAGTAGAATCTGTTTGTAATTTTGAACTGGTACATTTTTAACGTGTTTAGCTCCAGCCAAAAAATCTATTTTAAGCTTTTTGGAAAACATAGGGAAGGGTTATCACCCCTGTGACATTTGTTTTGCTGTCTGTGCTCCTCTTCAGAAGATTTCACCTCACTTTTTGTCCCAATGACAAATGTTTTTTGAAAATTTTGGGTTTTTAGTGAAACAAGGATTGGTGATAAAGCATCAGTGTAAAGGAGAAAAGTTTTTCCCATGTTAACTCTTACAGGAGAGAATTTCCCTTCCTACGGGTAGATTTCCTCTCACTTCCTGTTGTCTCCTTCTGTTTGCAAGTAGGAGTCGTTTGTAAGTTGGATGTTTGAAAGTAGGGGCCTGCCCTATATACTCAGCAGAAATTTGGGCCTTAGGTGTTGTTGTGGCCACAACACTGTAAGCCCTCACAGGACCCTGCTGTGAAATATTAGATCAAGAATTGTAATTACATGCCCAACAGGGGCAGAAAAATTGGGCCTTTGGTGGTGGTGGTGGTGCTGGTGCCACAACACTGTAAGTCCTCACTCGCTCTTGGTGGGCGCAGAAACGGGCCCTGCTGTGAAATAATAGATCAAGAATTGTAATTACATGCCCCTGTTGAACAGGGGCTGAAAAATTGGGCCTTAGGCACTGGTGCTGGTGCCACAACACTGCAACCCCTCACAGATACTCTAGTTGGAACTCAGGAACGAGCCCTGCTGCAAAGTATTGTATCAAAAATTGTAATTACACGCCCCTGTTAAACAGGGGCTGAAAAATTGGGCCTTAGGCACTGGTGGCGGCGCCCAGAACCAAAAATGTTCTTACAAGCTATCAGCGTGATCATTGAGGAGGAAGAGGATAATTACTCAGGATAGTCACTCAGCATCAGCATAGGCAGTCTTTGAAGGGATCTGAGATTTAAAAAAAAATTATTTGGTTACATCAGCATCAGGTGCTTGGTAGCTGGTGGTGATCCAAGACTGATTCATTTTTGTGAAGGTCAGTTGATCGACCGAGTCGGTGGACAGACGCACCCTGTGATCGGTTACAAAGCCTCCAGCAGCACTGAATGTGCATTCCGAAAGAACGCTGGACGCAGGACAGGCCAGTAGCTCAATTGCATACTGTGCAAGCTCTGGCCAGTGATCCATCTTCAAGACCCAGTAACCCAGAGGATTTTCGGTGGGAAAGGTGTCCAAGTCAGATCTAGCCCCTAGGTATTCCTGAACCATGTAAAACAGACGCTGGCGATGGTTGCTGGAACCGATCATACCTTGGGGCTGCGGACTAAAAAATCGCATCGGCCACCTTCTCCACCGCTACTTCTTTGACTGACTGAAGCCTCAGCAACATGTTGTCCAGAAACAGGAATTTGTAACCTCCCAGTCTCTGGGAACGCGTTGCACAGACCTTTCTGCAAGGCCTCCCGAAGATGTTTCATCCTCTGCTCCCTCTGCAAAGGCAAGATAAGGTCCGCAACCTTACCCTTGTAACGTGGATCAAGGAGGGTTGCCAGCCAATATTGGTCCTTCTCCTTGATACCATGAATACAAGGATCCTTACGCAGGCTTTGCAGGATCAGGGAGGCCATGCAGCGTAGGTTTGCTGAGGCATTCGGTCCAGAGTCCTCTGGATCACTAAGGACGACATGGTCCGCACCCACCTTCTCCCAGCCACGTACAATTCCATGTGTTTCTTGGGACTGATCCCTTAAAGACTGCTGCTGATGCTGAGTGCCAGGCTCCACCTCCATACTGACACAATCCTTCTCCTCCTAAAGGGGGCCTTGAGAGCTAAGGAAGTCCTCCTCTTCCTGCCTCTGTTCTGCCTCAAGTGCCCTGTCCATTATTCCATGCAGCCTGTGCTCCAACAGGTGGACAAGTGGGACAGTGTCACTGATGCATGCACTGTCACTGCTCACCATCCTCGTGGCCTCCTCAAATGGTGACAGGACAGTGCATGCATCCCTGATCATAGCCCACTGGCATGGAGAAAAAAGACCAAGGTCCCCTGACCCTTTCCTGGTGCCATAGTTGCATAGGTACTCATTGATGGACCTCTGCTGCGTGTGCAGCCGCTGCAGCATGACCATCGTTGAGTTCCATCTGGTGGGCATGTCACAGATTAGGCGGTTCTTGGGAAGGTTAAACTCCTTTTGGAGGTTGATGGACCTCTGCTGCGTGTGCAGCCGCTGCAGCATGACCATCGTTGAGTTCCATCTGGTGGGCATGTCACAGATTAGGCGGTTCTTGGGAAGGTTAAACTCCTTTTGGAGGTCAGCCAGCCAACCACTGGCATTATATGACCTGCGGAAATGCACACACTTTCCTGGCCTGCCTCAGGACATCCTGTAAGCCCGGGTACCTGCCCAAGAACCGCTGCACCACCAAGTTGAGGACGTGAGCCAAACAGGGCACATGGGTCATTTGTCCCTGTCAGAGGGAAGAGAGGAGGTTGGTGCCATTGTCGCAAACCACCATTCCTGCCTTAAGTTGGCGTGGCGTCAACCACCTCTGAACCTGCCCCTGCAGAGCTGACAGAACCTCTGCCCCAGTGTGGCTCCTGTCCCCCAAGCACACCAGCTCAAGCACCGCATGGCATCTTTTGGCCTGCATACTTGCGTAGCCCCTTGAACGGCTACGGAGCACCGCTGGTTCCGAGGACAAAGCACAGGAAGAGGCCATGGAGGAAGAAGAAGAGGAGGGGGTGGAGGAGAGAGGTGTGTCACAATCATTAGTAGTGGCATTTTGGAGGCGTGGTGGCGGAACAACCTCCAACACTACTGCACCTTGTCCTGCATCCTTCCCAGCTGCCAGCAGAGTCACCCAATGCGCTGTGAAACTTAGGTAACGTCCCTGTCCATGCCTGCTGGACCATGAGTCAGCGGTAATATGCATCTTACCGCTGACCGCCCTGTCCAGCGAGGCATGGACATTGCCTTCCACGTGCCAGTAGAGAGCCGGAATCGCCTTCCGTGAGAAAAAGTGACATTTGGGTACCTGCCACTGAGGAACCGCACATTCCACAAACTCACGGAAGGGGGCAGAGTCTAACAACTGAAAAGGCAGCAGTTGAAGTGCTAGCAATTTTGCCAAGCTAGCATTCAACCGCTGGGCACGTGGATGGCTGGGAGAGAACTTCTTTCGGCGGTGCAGCAGCTGGGGCAGGGAAATTTGCCTGGTACAATCTGACGTCGGTGTACCGAAAGCAAATTGCCCACAAGTACTTGGCTGTGACACACCTAATTCTACACCTTCATTCCTCTCAGTGCAGGTCTCAGAGAGGACTGAAGGTATAGTGGGGTTGGAGATCTCAGCTGATGAGGAGCAAGGAGAGGTCCTCTTTGTTCTTTGGTGTGGGTCTTTTAGATACGCTTACCAACGAACTGCATGGCAGGTCAACATATGTCTGGTCAAGCATGTGGTGCCCAAGCGGGAGATGTTTTGGCCACGCGAGATACGCTTGAGACATATGTTGCAAATAGCAGCAGTGCGATCTGATGCACTCGTCTCAAAAAAGGCCCACACCAAAGAACTTTTGGAATAACGTGCAGAGACAGCAGCGCCCTGCACATGCAGAGCTTTGGGGTGTGATGCAGTCAGTGTGCTGCCCTTAGGCTGGCCCCTGGAGGGCATCCTGCCTCGTTGGTGATGTGCCTCTTCCTCCTCCTCTCTCCTATCAGGCACCCACGTTGAGTCAGTGACCTCACCATCCCCTCCCTCATCACTGGAGCAAACCTGGCAGTATGCTGCAGCAGGGGGAGCATGACTGTCAGATTGCTGTCCTTCTTGGGCACCCCATCTGTCCGTGCTCATGTTACTGCCTTCATCTAGCTCAGTATCATCATCAGAGCCTTCTAAATGCTGGGCATCCTCCTGGAGCATGTACCCAACACTGTGGTCAAACAGTTCGAGGGACTCCTCAGGAGGTCATGGTGGGGCTAGGGAAGGAGTCGCTGATGCCATTGAGCCGAGGGAAGAGGCCGCGTTGGCAGCTGCTTTGCCAGACAAAGTACCCTGAGCATGGGTGAGAGAGGATGAGGAGCATGAGGACAGCTTGGTCATCCACTCGACCAAGTCTTCCGCATGTTGCAGCTGAACACGGCCAGCTGCCGAAAAAAAGGCCAAACCTGTCCCACGGCCACGTGCTGATGAGGATGCACCGTCTCCACGACCAGCACTGTTGCCTCTAGACACAGAGCCTGCTTGCCCTCTTTTATTGGCTTGTGACTGTCTGCCTCTCCTTGTTGGCCTTCCAGACATACTAATGGCCTGTAGCTGCACTATATATACTGATACTGCAGCTAGCAAAATCAACTGCCTTCCAGTAGTATGAGAACACCACCAACCTTCTACAGGTATCTTTAGCTGAACACTGTGCAGAGCTCGCAAAAAACTAACTTGTAGCTTATTTAGCTGCCTGCGGTAGTGATAGGATCAGGAAAACACCACCAACCTTCTACAGGTAGCTTTAGCTGAACACTGTGCAGAGCTCACACTACACTAACTTGTAGTTTTAGCTGAACACTGTGAGGAGGACGCACTACACCAACTTGTAGCTTTAGCTGAACACTGTGAGGAGGACGCACTACCCTAACTTGTAGCTTTAGCTGAACACTGTGCAGAGGTCACACTAAACTAACTTGTAGCTTTAGCTGAACACTGTGATGAGGATGCACTACCCTAACTTGTAGCTTTAGCTGAACACTGTGCAGAGGTCACACTAAACTAACTTGTAGTTTTAGCTGAACACTGTGAGGAGGACGCACTACACTAACTTGTAGCTTTTTTGTAAGATAATTGCCACGCAAGTAACGATTAGTAAATTTTTAGTGGGTACCTTCATCCTTCAATCATTTTTGTATAGGGGAAAATAGGGGGGGAAGGAGGAAGATTAAGCCCGGGTTTACACCTATGCGAATTAGAGGTGCGTTGCCGCACCTCTAATTCGCATAGCAGGAGAATGTGACTGGCTCCCTATGGAGCCAGTTCACATATCTCCGGGGCGGCTGCGGTGCGCACTGCACAAAAACGCTGTGCGTCTTTGGCTGCGTTTCAGGGCCGAATTCAGGCATAGAATCGGCCCTGATTCGTCCCTGAAACGGTGAACAGGGACGCACAGCGCTCCTGTGCGGTCCGCAGCGCATTATAGTGTGAACCCGGGCTAATAGGGACTACTCCAAGTCCCACCTCACCACCCAAAACTACTTGGACTATTCCGGTACCTCATACAGACATACAATTATAGGTAAAAATTAAATTTATTCAAAAAACATCAATGTTAAAACATCTATATAAACACAATATAGATATCACAAATAACTATTGTTACAGTACAGAGATTACAGTAACATTTAAAAGTGCCCACAAAGGTAGTTGAAGGCTGTTTGTTTAGAATACTTGGGAACGTGACCTCGACAGTTTCGCGGATTGACCGCTTCTTCAGGAGGCGTCCAAGTAAATTCTCTAAGGATCAAATAACTACATTTACAAATACAGTAAATAACAATGAATACATTGACAATCCCATAGCATTGGAGTGGTAATTAAATTCAAATAAGGTTATATACACTCACCAACCACTGCCCAATCCGGGCTTAGATGGCACTGTGAGACGCCCAAATTTGGGCGCTCCCCCGGGGGCGAGCACGGGGGGGTTTTGTACGGCAGAGTACACTGATGTATGAAAAGAAGGACATATTAGATAATGGAAATGTCAATCGATTATGGATGAGTAAAAACCACCCGGGTGAAATAAGAAATAAAATAAGGTTACCAAGGGGAGAACAGGGGAGGGAAAGAAGGGGGGGGGGGAGGAGGGGGAGGGGCGGAAGGGGAGAAGGGGAAAGGAAGAGGGGGGGAAGGAGGGGTGGCCGGGAGAGGGAGGAGAAGGGTGGAGGGGCGGAAAGGGGAGGGGGGAGAGAAAGAGGGGGAAGGGGGAGAGGGGAGGGGAAAGGGGGGGGAAAGGGGGAAAAAAGGAAGGAAGAACACGGGGGCTGAAGGGGGAGAGGGAGGGGGGGAAGAGGGGAGGAGGATAGGGGGGAGGGAAAGAGGAAAGGAAAAAGGGGGAAAAAAAGGGGGGGAAAGGAAAAGAAGAGAGTGAAACCAGAAAAGAAAAGAAAAAGGAAAAAAGAGAGAGTAAGGGGGGAGGGGGGAGGGTAAAGGATGGGGGAGGGGGAGGGGGGGAAGGATGGGGGAAGAACAGCCCTCCACCTATAGTGCACCTGAATCAAATTTAGGTGAATAAATGGCAAACAACACCCACTATTGCTTAGGTACCAATGAGGGCTCGATAATTAGCACCCTGGCCAGGGATTATGATACTTGGGAGCCATTTAATTTGACAATTATTGCAGATTAAAGCATTGCAGCTTTTGAAAGCAACAAACATAACACTTAAATACTGCGAGTGTCAATGATATGGTCGCAACGGACCTGAAAAATCAAGCAAGAAGAGAGAAAAAAGGCAGAAAAAAATGCCGTCATACTCTTGAAGGTAAATGACATTTGCTGATGAATTACAGATAAGGAGAAAAGTAAGTGCTGGTAAATCACGGATAGAGAGAGAAAGGAGAAGCAAATATAGCAAAGGTTCATGTATATGCTTACTTGTGAATAGTCTATATATGAATAACCTGCCAAGCATCTACTGTGTATACAAGGCCGCCATGACGGTGGCCTTATACACCCCCAACCTGGAAGATGTGCGGCGCTGAGGCGTCTGCATCATCATTTCCGGGTCAGGCTTTCACCTAGTGCGCAAGAGCGGAACCTTTGCCGTGCATGCGCCTAGCCCACTATGTTGGCGGTGGATGACACCACCGAAGGAGGTGGAGGAACGGGAGCCTGATCTGAAGGAGGGGCCCCTCCTCTGCCTGGAAAGCCACATGCCCGCCACTAGGGGAGAATGAACTCCTCACACCGCACACTGGTGGTGAGCATATTCCTTTATTAAAACCAAGAATACAGTATTGTACATCTGGAAGATCTGTGCATTGCATTTGATCGACCAATCCGAATGCAAACAAACAGTCAACTTAGACAACTTAGTAATGTTGTAATAATAACATGATTTGATACATAAAATACAAAAACAAAAACAGAACCAGTCATTTTGTTAAATCTTTTCTTGACATTCATAGAACCACCTATTATTCTCACATAATAGAGATAAGGCAAGAGGGATTTCCGGTATATGGGAAAGTACAATTAGGAAGGGGAAAGGGGGGGACGGGGGGAAGGGGGGGAGGGAAAGGAAAGAAGGGGGAAGAAGAGGACGGGGAATGGGCCAACCTAATATTTATCAGAGGGTAATGACCTAAAAAGTTAGGTGTCGAAACAAAAAGGAGAAAAAGTGGGGGGGGGACCATCAGGGAGCATCCTCAAGACTGGGCCGGCCACAAGCATCATTGTTTTTACTATAAAAAATGCTTATACGTATGTGCCTCCTTCAGGCCAGGAGGCGTAAGAGCATTCAATCGTTCTATCCAGAATGATTGCCGTTTAAGAATTTCTCAATCCCAGTCTCCCCCTCTGGGGTCTTCTGGGATGACCTCCAATACAGTAAATTTAACGTAATCAGGGTTACATTTGTGGTGGATCCCAATATGGCGCCCCACCGTGGTGAGTTTACCATTTGTTGATGCATACAAGTGATCTCCCAGTCGTTGCCTCAGCTCCCTAATGGTCTTCCCCACGTAAAACGCCCCACAGTCACAGGTCATCAAATAAATAATGCCTCTCGTGCCACAATTGGCCGAATGTCTCGGAGATAGTAGCTCGCCATTGGGAAGCACCAATTGGTGTCCCTCTAGAATCCAGGGACAGTGCGGACAGTTACCACATTTGTAAGTGCCACGGGGCTCTTTGGGTGTAATCTTAGGGGTTCTGTAATGACTATGAGTAAGTCTATCTCTCAGTGAGGTAGCCCTTCTGAATACTAGTTCACGGGTAGATTTAATGTATTTTTTGACAATGTGATGGTCAGTCAGTAAATGCCAATGTTTAGAAAGTATGTTGCGCAGCTGGTGATGATGAGTGGAGTATCTGGTAATGATTGCTGCATTGAAGGGTTGTTTGGTATGGGGGGGGGGGCATACAGCAGTGTCTGATGGTCCAGGACAAAGGCTCTATTAAATGCTTTTCTCAAAATAGTGCGGCTGTAGCCACGTGCTAATAAGCGTGTGTGGAGTGCGTCAGCCTGTCGGTGAAAATCCCCATCCTCCGTGCAGTTTCTCCTTAGTCTCAAATATTGGGCATAAGGGATACTGTGAATTAGAGGACGGGGATGTGAACTAGAAGCATGCAGTAGCGTGTTGCCTGCCGTAGGTTTACGGAATAAATCCGTAATCAATTTCCCTGAAGGGTTCTTAGTGATCTGTACATCAAGGAATGAAACACTCTGAGTATCATACGTATATGTAAAGTATAGGTTGAATTGATTGTTGTTAAGCCTTTCTATAAAGATGTTAAGGAGTTCTACAGTACCAGCCCAGATGATTAATAGGTCGTCAATAAACCTATACCAACATAGGATATGGTCCAAGAAAGGTTCTAATTGTTCATCCCCAAATATGGTACGTTCCCAGCCACCGAGATATAAATTGACAAGATGTGCCCATTGCGACACCTTGGGTTTGGAGGTAAAGTTGGTCCATAAAGGTGAAATAGTTCTGGGTCAGAATAAATTCCAAAAGCTTTAAGATAAAATTATTGACTGGCCATGTATTATGATCTTGCTCCATGAGGAAAGATCCAGCCATCCGGACGCCCTGCTCATGGGGGATGCTCGAGTAAAGAGTCTCAACATCAACAGCCACAAGCAGGGCGTCCGGAGGGACTTGAATCCCCTCGATGTGTTTTAATAAGTCCGTGGTGTCATGAATATACGAAGGTAAGCTTTGTACATGTGGCATTAAAAATGTATCTACTAGCTTACTCGCATTTTCTGTAAGTGATCCTTTGCCCGATACAATTGGTCGGCCTGGTGGTGATGTCAAATTTTTATGCGTCTTTGGGAGCGCATAAAATGTTGGTGTCCGAGGCATTTGGGTATTGACGAATTTCAAGGTATCCTTGTCGATGAGGCCCTCCCAGAAGGCCCCAACCACAAGGTGCCTGAATTCGTCAATGGTTGATTGGATGAAGGAGATGGCTATAGGGGAATACCAGCTGGAGTTTGATAAGATTTTTAAACACATGGTTTGGTACTGTTGATGCGTCATCAATACCAAATTTCCACCCTTATCTGACTGCTTAATGATTAAATCAGGATTTTTTTGAAGTTTTCTAATGGCTCTATTTTGTTCAATGGTTAAATTCGATGGTGATATTGCCCAATGTTCTTTTTTGAGAGATAGAATACACTCATGTAGGAAGGCCCAGATGGAAGGGCATGTCATTAGGTCGGGGAAGGCTCGGGATTTTTGAGTTTGAGGCTATTAGGGGGATCTTTGTGTGTTAGAATAGAATTGGTGTTATTTAGATTTATTTCAGAAAGATCTTTATTAGTATCGACATCCTGTGAATCTACTGCTCCCTCGTCATACAGGAGCATCAGATCACGTAGTGCTTGAAATTCAGCCATAGAAAAAATTTTTTGTTCTTTCTGCCAACTCTTTCTCCAACCTCAGCTGTTTCCGATCATGATCGAAAATATAGCTAAATGTTAGATTCCTGGCAAAGAGATAGAGATCTTTTATAGTCTCGTAGATGTTGATAGGTTCTGTGGGTCAGAAACCAAGTCCTAATTGCAGGACTTGTTCTTCCTCAGGAGATAGTAGATAAGGTGTCAGATTGATAATGTTTGCATTCAGATTGGTCAATCGAATGCAATGCACAGATCTTCCAGATGTACAATACTGTATTCTTGGTTTTAATAAAGGAATATGCTCACCACCAGTGTGCGGTGTGAGGAGTTCATTCTCCCCCAGTGGCGGGCATGTGGCTTTCCAGGCAGAAGAGGGGCCCCTCCTTCGGACCGGGCTCCCGTTCCTCCGCCTCCTTCGGTGGTGTCATCCACCGCCAACATAGTGGGCTAGGTGCATGCACGGCAAAGGTTCCACACTTGCGCACTAGGTGAAAGCCTGACCCAGAAATGATGATGCGGACACCTCAGCTCCACACGTCTTCCGGGTTGGGGGTATATAAGGCCGCCACCCTGGCTTTGGCCAATTACAGCTCTCTCTACTGACGGCGCTGTGATTGGCCAAGCATGCAGGGCATAGTGCATGCTTGGCCAATCATCAGCCAGCAATGCACTGTGATGCCGCAGTGAATTATGGGCCGTGACGCGCCACACGAATTTGGCGCGAACGACCCATAACGTTCGCAATTCGGCAAACGATCGAACAGCCAGGTTCGATTCGAACGTGAAGCTCATCCCTACTCAGGAGACACAAATTATACCTTAAAGCAGAAAAATGTGCATTTGAAAAGAAAACTGTGCAATTCTTGGGATTCATCATCTCCAGCAACGAGGTCGCAATGGACCCTCAGAAGGTCACGGCAATCCAGGAGTGGCCGGCTCCTTTAGATAAAAAGGGAGTTCAACGATTTATAGGTTTCTCAAATTTTTACCGGAGGCTGGCTTCTCAGCTATTGCAGCTCCCATCACCCAACTCACACGCCAACATAACCGTTTTCAATGGTCTTCAGAAGCACAGGAAGCTTTCATTAAATTAAAGGCCCTATTCTCATCTGCACCAGTTTTATGACACCCAGATCCACCCCTGCCATTTATACTGGAAGTTGATGCTTCAGAAACAGCTACTTGGGCCATCCTTTCTCAAAGACAGGACCCCAAGGCCCTCTTGCATCCCGTAGCCTTCGCATCCCAGAAATTAAGTCCACCGGAAAAGAATTATGACGTAGGCGATAGGGAGTTGTTGGCCATCAAGTTTGCTCTGGAAGAGTGGAGATACTTGCTAGAAGGGGCATCTCATCCTGTCATGATCTTCACCGATCATAAAAATCTGGAGTATCTCAGGACAGCAAAACATTTAAAACCCAGACAGGCCCGATGGGCCCTCTTCTTATCCAGATTTAATTTCCATATTTCTTACAGACCCGGTTCAAAGAATGGAAAAGCGGACGCACTCTCCCGGATGTTCCACAAAACCTCTCAGGTAACTGAACCCAGTACCATCTTGTCTCCACAAAAAAATGTTTTGGTCACTCAAGCTGACCTAATAACCTCCATTAAATCAGCATCCAGTCAATGTTCTGATCCTGACATGTCCTCTTTGGAGAAACATGATGACTTACTCTGGTCCCACGGAAAAAATTTTGTCCCGCTGGAGTCAAGGCCTCTAGCTTTAAGGACCTTCCACGACCATAAACTGGCAGGCCACTTCGGGACACAAAAGACTATTGAATTAATTTCTCGCTCTTTTTGGTGGCCGGGTTGGAGACAGGACTGTAAGAATTATATTGCCTCCTGCATCCCATACCAACGCAGTAAGGGTCCAAATAGTAAATCTTGGGGTCTACTAAAACCTTTGTCCATTCCTGAACGGCCATGGGCAGAAATCTCCATGGATTTTATCGTGGACCTACCTCCCTCGGGGGGGTTCACCACCATTCTTGTTATCGTTGACTGGCTCTCAAAGATGGCACACTTCCTGCCCATGGTGGGTACTCCCTCTGCTTCTGCTACAGCCAACGTGTTCTTTAAAGAAATTATTAGGAGGGGGCGTGTCCGGACATGCAGCTGGAGAGACGTGTGTGAGCTGAGCTCCTCACAGCCCGCAGTAATCTGGAGCCATCCTCTGTCCCTGTTCACTCCATTACAGCCACAAACTGCACGTTTTGTTCCCAGTCCACTGCTGGTCTGTCCTGGGAGTGTATCTCTGCCTCCTGTCAGCCGGATCCTCTCCATATTCCCCTTTGCCGCCGGGACCCACCGCCGCCATCTTGGGGCCTACAGGCAGGCTCTCTGCCCTGTACCTCTGGAGAGGTGGACGGATAAATCGAACGGCCTGGTGAATCGTGTGGTCTCTGAGGGGCAGGCGGATTGCATTGTGGACACGGAGGGGCCACGGGGTTCCGTCCGGCGGCTGTTCTGGGTAAATTGCGGCCTACCAACTAGACGCGGACCGCGGCCTAGATTACGGACGCTCTCCCGGGACACTGTAAGTAAGGCATCCCGGAATATCCCTCACAACCGAGTCCCCGGGAGACAAAGGCCCACCTGACACTCTGTTCCCATACCCCCGGGGGAGTTCTGGAGACCCGGGGCGGCCGTATACACATCCCCGGCGGCCGTCCCTTAGGATAGTCCGCGGCTTCGGCCTATCTCTGGAAGCCGGCGGCCATATTGGGACTCTAATCTGCTCCCAGTGTCACTCATCCCACCCCTTAGGCTGCACAAGCTCATAGAGAGTACTGGGGACTGTAAATATAATCTCCTCTCTCCCAGTAAAATGATGGGGAGGAGGGGAGGTGCAAACAAGGGGTTTTGAGGATCCAGATGAAGCTTGCTACCACATATGGAAAGGATACAGCTTAAATAACCTCAGGGTCCTAGCCTGCTCACCGAGACCTCCGTACAACAACAGTAGCTATACACAGAGTCGGAGGTAAGCCTGCAAGTTTGACCACTAAATCCTCTGCATACCTCATGGGCAAAGTCGGCCAACAGCAACAATACTACAAATCACTCATTGCACCACGAGAAGAACCAAACATGGAACGTTTTGTTACCAGATCACAACCTACCTCTTCTAATCCTTCCGTAAATCCTTTTGCCCTGCTGGATCCCTCTTTAGTCTCGGAAGATGCTACAAACCCCTCTCTAACCAACTCGCAGATACCGGCACCCACTTTGCCACCCTCAAATGCGACTCTTACCCCTGACATCCTGGATTCCAAGCTACAACTTTTACTTCAACAGATTACGTCCAATGTCTCGGCCGAGGTAAGCAAACTGGCTGCCGAATTGAGGGGGGAAATAACCCAAATAGGAGACTGCACAGATACTCTAGAGAACAAATTCGACGAAATGATAAATTACGTGCAAACAATTGAGGAGGAAAACCATACTTTACGCCTTTCTGTATCTCAACTACAAATACAACAGGAGGACTTGGAAAATAGAGAAAGAAGACAAAACCTTCGATTCAGAGGGATACCCGAGACGGTGGGTGACTCTGAGCTCCGAGCCTACCTCCTGAGCCTTTTCAACTCTCTAGCCCCCTCGGTGGTAGATATAGATTGGCGCCTGGATAGGGCCCATCGGTCCTTAGGTCCAAAACCCCCGGCTGGAGCTAGGCCAAGAGATGTCGTGGTACGTTTTCACTTTTTTGAAAGTAAGGAAGCACTGACTATGGCGACTCGCAATAAATCCCAAATAATGTTCAAAGGTGCTAAATTGCAAATCTTTAGCGACCTCTCTCCCATCACCCTTGCTAAACGTAGGAACTTACGTCCCCTGACCTCACATCTGCAACAACTCAAGATTCCGTATTACTGGGGATTCCCTTTCCGTTTAATTGTATCCAAAGAGGGCACCCAATATTCGTTACGTGAATTGCAAGAAACAGAAGCCTTCCTGAAAAATTTGGGGCTCCCCCCCCTCCCGGAAGAGGACATGATCCCACCAGCCACACAAGTTCGTCTACCTCCGAATACTCCTACTCGCATTTGGACCCCTGTCCGGGGCAAATCTAAGAAGCATCTTTCCACCCCTCAACGTCTGCAATCTTCTAAACAACCCCCTTGAACTTCTCTGGAGGTTCCTTTTTTGGTTCTATTTTCTCAATTTTTTTTCGCATTTCCGTTTCCTCTGGAGTTTTCTTTTTCTTTTTCTTTCCCGACGAAACGATGTTGCTGAACTGGTCCTACCAGTTTTCTTCTGAATCTGCCCCGTTTATTTTCGGGGGAAGATCTTTTCTCATCCCATGAGATGCATTGACTAAAGGTTTTGAAATTTTAAGTGTTCAACGTACCTGTTTTATTTGTTAACCTTGTTTTTTCTTTAAGGACTTACAGGTTTTTGTTTTCTTTTTAGTCCTCTAATGAATGTTGTCCTACTTTGTTCTATTAGCAACCAAATGCACAAGGTGAGCAGCAGATCCATCTCATCCCCTCGGACAGAGTCACCAGATGAGAGTCCGTTCACGCCCCTACCAGGCCCTGGTCTACACCCAGGGCTTCCTGAGAGATTATTGTTTCTCAGGTACTCAGAGTTTTGAACTCTTTTTTGTTTTTTTGTTTTTTATTTCAATTTTTTGTTTCCTTTTTACATTTTTTAATTTTATCCACTGCTGTGTTTCACAGATTGAGATCCCATGGTCATTATTACCTCACTTTGAGAGAGATCTGCCTTAATGTTTGTATCTCAATAGTTAGAGATGGGAGGCTGCTCACTATTACCAATACCCGTAAAATGCATGTATTTTCTTTCTTTAAATACTCTAATGTTTATAGTGTTAGCGGTGTTCATATTGGCATTCCTAAATAGACCACAACCATGGCCTTAAAAATTATGTCTTACAATGTAAAGGGATTGGGCTCCATTAATAAGCGCTGGATGGCCCTGAAAGATTTCAGGGCTTCAGGCGCAGATGTGGTGATGATCCAGGAGACCCATTTTCGGTCGGGAGGATCATTTAAATTTGCCTCAAGGTTTTTTCCCACCTCCTACCTTGCCTCTGACTCTACGGGCAGGGCAGGAGTGGCAATTCTGATCAGGAAAGCATGCCCTATTAAAATTCGGAAGTCCCATGCAGACCCTCACGGGAGATTTCTTGTTCTAGAGTGTGAATACATGTCTACCTCCTTTACACTGATTAATTTGTACGCCCTGAACACGGGCCAGATTGATTTCCTCGACAAACTCTTTGATACTCCCCAATATTGCTCACAACCTTTTATGATAGTTGGTGGGGACTTCAATCTGGTCATGTCACCCACTAGAGACAGACAAACACTTTTTAGTCCTACCCCATCTAAAAGAGTACTGTCTCAGGCTAATGCCTTCCGTAAATGTATTAGGTCACATAGACTTTTCGACTCATGGAGGATAAAACACCCTTCTGCTAAGCAATTTACGTTCTACTCATCAGCTCATAATATGTATTCCCGTCTGGATCATTTCTTTATTTCAGCCCCACTTATTCCTTATTTAGTTGATTCAGATATTTCTCCCATTACATGGTCAGACCACGCACCCATTATGCTGGATTTAATGTTATCTCAGACCTATACCAAATCCTGTCATTGGCGTTTCAATGACCATCTCTTGCAGTCTGAAATCTCCCGCTCTACTCTAGCAAATAGCTTGAGTGAGTATTTTTCACTCAATACTGGATCTGTGTCTCAGGTTTCTACACTGTGGGAGGCTCACAAGGCTGTTTTCCGAGGTACATGTATTGCTGAGGGTTCTCGACTGAAGAGAGATAGAAATAACCTATTACAGTCCCTAATATCTGCTCTAGTAACTGCTGAGCGGAGACTTTTGGGTGGTCCCACAGTGCCGAGACTTCGCAAAGTCATTCAACTTAGAGAACAAATTAGATCAACAAAACTTAACAAAACGGCCAGATCCATGTTGTGGACCAAGCAAAAATTTTATGAATTCTCCAATAAACCCCACAGAATGCTAGTCAATAAGTTATGCCCTCGTCCGTTTAACTCCTTGCCCGATTTCCTTATACGACCAGACGGATCTAGAACTCATTGCCCTCGTGAGATGTCCAAAATTTTTGGCAACTTTTATAATAAACTGTATAACTGCCTGAATCCGGAGAATCAATTTGAATTTACCCAGAAAAATTTTGAGTCTTTTTTTTCCAATATAAAGCTACCGAAACTATCTACAACGGATTTAGAAAGCTTAAATGTAGCAGTTACAGCTGAAGAACTTTTTGCTATAATTAAAAATCTCCCATTACACAAGGCCCCTGGCCCGGACGGGTTGCCTTACTCATACTATAAATCTTTCATTGATATCTTATCTCCTCACATGCTAGCTTTATATGCCTCCTTTCTCAAGGGTACTCCCCCTCATCCACAGTTCTCCCATTCTTTTATATCAGTGATTCCTAAACCTGGAAAGGATCCCTCTCTCCCGGATAACTATAGGCCCATAGCCCTCTTAAACTCAGACTACAAGATTTTTACTAAAATCCTTGCTACCAGACTTTCTGTATTCATCCCCAAACTGATACACAGGGATCAGGTAGGTTTCGTCCTTGGGAGACATGCAGGAGATAACACCCGGCGTACAATAGATCTGATAGATCTCTTGGACAGAACCTCCCGACCGGCATTGATCCTGAGTTTAGACGCACAAAAAGCTTTCCACAGGCTAAGTTGGCCCTACATGTTCGCCACCTTAAAGATATATGGTTTTGTTGGCCCTTTTTTAACAGCCTTAGAAGCCTTATATTCCAATGTTTCCGCGCAAGTACAAATGTCGTCTTTTCTGTCTCCTGGCTTTCACATGACAAACGGAACTCGACAGGGTTGTCCCCTTTCACCATTGCTTTTTATTTTGTGCCTAGAACCCCTGGCTGAGTATATTCGAGTTCACCCGGATGTCAATGGGGTGGTGATGAGACAGGGGGAATATAAATTATCGTTATTTGCAGACGACATTTTGCTCACAATCACCAACCCGCTAATATCCCTTCCCTCACTACATAAAATATTGAACTCTTTTAGTGCTATCTCCGGGTACAAGATCAACACATCTAAAACTGAAGCCCTTCCAATACACATCCCATCGCCATTAATATCTCAACTTAAAGAATCTTTCCCCTATAAATGGTGTAATACCTCTCTTAAATATTTAGGTGTATTACTTACCCCTTCTTATACCTCCCTATATGATACCAACTTCCCTCCCCTGATATTAGATATTAATAAATCTCTGTCGAATTGGACCAAGTACCCCCTATCTCTATTAGGCAGAATTAATGTTTTGAAAATGTCTATACTGCCTAGATTACTTTTATTATTTTGAAACCCTCCCAGTAGCTGTACCTGCCACACAATTAAAAGCACTTCACAGAACTTTCCTGAAGTTTATATGGAATGGTGGAGCACACCGTATAGCAAGCTCAGTGTTGTTTGCCATTAGATCCAGAGGAGGCTTGGGAGCTCCTGACATTACTAAATATTACTATGCTACACATCTGAGGGCCATTACCTCTTGGTCTTCCTTACATGCTCCAAACCAATGGTCTGCTATTGAAAAGGGGGTACTTTACCACCCGGGATCCTTGGTCTGGGGTGCTCCCCCTGCTCTGGATCCTATATATAAACGTCAGTGTACTGGACCAATGATACTGACTCTAAATATATGGCGTAACTGCCTTAAACGCTTTTCCCTTATGGCTCCCTGCTCCCCTCTTATAAACGTATTATTTAACCCTCTCATTCCGGATAGTATGTCCCTGGGCAGGGTGTTCCCATGGGTGAATGTTCATCTCTTTCAACTCAGGAACCTTGTGCACCCTATAACAAGGAAACTACATACCTTTAACACTTTAAGTGAGAAATTTGACCTTCCACCACATCTCTTCCACTTCTATATGCAAATTAGACATTTCTTTCAATCTAAATCACCATCCCTAACTCTAGATAAACCTACTACTTTTGAATATCTGTGTGCCCAAGGCCCTCATCAATTACATTTAATTTCCTGTATATATAGTATCCTCCATGAGTCGTCTCCCATCACAGAGACATTACATCTTTATATGCGCAGGTGGTCTCATCTATTGGGCCGTCCTGTTACAATACAGATGTGGGATAGAATCTGGTCCTCTACATTTAGATCTTCCAAATGTGTCACTCAGAGAGAGACAACCATTAAAATTCTCATGTTCTGGTATAGAACTCCCGATGTAATTCATAAGTATGACCCTTCAGTCTCACAGCATTGTTGGCGATGTGGAAATGAAATAGGCTCACTGTTCCACATTTTTTGGCAGTGCTCTTTGATTCAACCTTTTTGGTGTGATGTTCATTTTCTTATACAAAAGGTGACGGGGGTGTCCCTTCCGGTAGATCCCTTGACCTATCTATTGGGCTTACCTCCATCAGGAATATCTAAAAAGACAAACAAATTAATATCCTACATATTACTAGCCGCCAGAAGACTTATCCCGTTATTCTGGTTATCCAATACCCCTCCCCCACGGTCCAGATTACTACTCTTGGTGGCTGAGATTCGGACAATGGAGTTTTTGACAGCCTCGGTACACGATTGTGTCTCCAAATTCACTGAAATATGGGAACCGTGGGATCTTTCAGAGTACGGGACCCCCATGTCGCCAGGTTCACCCTAATCTTAAGTTAATCCTATACTACCTGTGTATATGACCTGAACTGATCTCAAGGGTCCAGACTCCCTCCAATATTTTGCTTATTATACACACCATAGGGAATTGACCTAATGTATTTATGTGTTTTGTTACTGTGAACACTTTATGTCACCTATATCTGTTACTTTATACTTTGTTTTTCATTTTTCTATTATGATTGCTGTATGATGCATATGCATTGATAATGTAATGCTCGTTTGTTACAACTTTGTACTTAATTTTTGAAAATCAATAAAAATACAATTATAAAAAAAAAAAAGAAATTATTAGACTGCATGGTGTACCTGTGAGCATCCCCTCGGACAGAGGTACCCAATTCACTTCTAAGTTTTGGAGAGAATTATGTAAATCTCTGGCATACCATCTGCATACCATCTCCAAAGCAATGGCCAGACGGAGAGAACGAACCAAACCCTGGAGCAGTATATCCGATGTTTTTGTTCTGACTCCCAAGATGACTGGTCCATTCTACTGCCTTACGCTGAGTTTGCGTATAACAACTCCATCCATGCTGCAACCAAACGCCTTTTTGGTCTAACTTTGGGTTCCATCCCTCTTTTCTTCCAGATTCAGTTCCTGAGTTGTCTGTCCCTGCGGTACAAGACCGAGTAGCTTCCATCCAGCTGAACTTCCGGAGAATTCAGGAAGCCATGAAAAAAGCCCAGGGGGATTACCAAAAGCACTATAACAAGGGAAGGAAGGAGAATCCAGCCTTTAAGGTAGACGAAGAAGTTTGGTTGTCAGACATTAATCTCAGGTTGCCAATTCCCTCACGGAAACTAGGGCCAAAGTTCGTAGGCCCCTTCAAAATCAAGAGGGTGGTCAATCCTGTGGCCCTTGAACTAGTCTTACCTAATTCTTACAAAGTGCATCCAGTATTCCATGCATCTCTCCTGAAGCCTGTTGTTCCCAGCCCTTTTCCTGACAGGGAAGGACCACCTCCTCCACCAGTCATGATAGACGGGGAAAGTGAATTTGAAGTGGAAAGAATCTTGAGTTGCAGGAAAAGGGCAAGACAACTCCAGTACTTGATTAAGTGGAAGGGGTATCCCCCTGAAGATAACTCCTGGGAACCTTCCAGGAGTAGATTTTCTCTCACTTCCTGTTGTCTCCCTCCGTTTGTAAGTAGGAGTCGTTAGTAATTTTGATCTTTGAAAATAGAGGACCGACCGTATATACTATACAGCCTGCCCTATACACTCTACAGAAAATTGGGCCTTAGGTGTTGGTGGTACCAGAACACTGCAACCCCTCACAGATACTCTAGTTGAGCGCAGGAACTAGCCCTGCTGCAAAATATTACAGCAAAAATTGTTGTAAAACAGGGGCAGAAAAATTGGGTCTTAGGCAGTGGTGGTGGTGGTGGCACAACACTGTACCCCTCACAGATACTCTTGTTGGGCGCAGGAATGGGCCCTGCTGTGAAATATTAGATCAAAAGTATTAATTACGCGCCGCCGTTAAACAGGGGAAGAAAAATTGGGTCTTAGGCAGTGGTGGTGGTGGCACAACACTGTAACCCCTCACAGATACTCTTGTTGGGCACAGGAATGGGCCCTGCTGCAAAATATTACAGCAAAAATTATAATTATACACCCCTGTTAAACAAGGGCAGACAAATTGGGCCTTAGGCACTGGTGGTGGTGCCCTGAAACAAAAACGTTCTTAGAAGCTATCAACATGAACATTGAGGAGGAATAGGATAGTCACTCAGCATAGGCAGTCTTCAAGGGATCTCACATTCATAGAAAAATTAATCAGTTACATCAGCATCAGGTGCTTGGTAGCTGGTGATCCAAAACTGATTCATTTTTATGAAGGTGAGCCGATCAACTGAGTCTGTGGTCGGTTACAAAGCCTCCAGCAGCACTGAATGTGCGTTCAGATAGAACACTGGATACAGGACAGGCCAGTAGCTCAATTGCATATTGTGCAAGCTCTGGCCAGTGATCCATCCTCAAGATCCAGTAACCCAGTGGATTTTCGGTTGGAAAGGTCTCCAAGTCTGATCTTGCCCCTAGGTATTCCTGCACCATGTAAATCAGACACTGGCGATGGTTGCTGGAACTGATCAGACCTTGGGGCTGCGGACTAAAGAATTATCTGAACGCATCGGTCAGACGGCCACCTTCTCCACCGTTCCTTCTGTGACTGACCGAAGCCTCAGCAGCACTTTGTCCAGGAGGACCAGGAAATTGTAACCTCCCAGGCTCTGGAAATGTATTGCACAAACCTTTCTGCAAGGCCCCCCGAAGATGTTTCATCCTCTGCTCCCTCTGTGAAGGCTGGATAAGTTCCGCAACCTTACCCTTATAACGTGGATCAAGAAGGGTTGCCAGCCAGTAATGATCCCTCTCCTTGATACCACAAATCCGAGGGTCCTTTCACAGGCTTTGCAGGATCAGGGAGGCCATGCAGTGAAGGTTTGATGAGGCATTCGATCCGGAGTCCTCTGGGTCACTAAGGATGACATGATCCACAGCTACCTCCTCCCAGCCACGTACAAGTCCATGGGTTTCTGGGGACTGAAAACGATCCCTTGAAGACTGCTGCTGATTGCTAGGCTCCACCTCCATGCTGACACAATCCTCATCCTCCTCCTCCTCTTCCTGTGTGATTGGTGGGCCCACAG
Organism: Aquarana catesbeiana; assembly: GCF_042186555.1. NCBI lineage: Eukaryota > Metazoa > Chordata > Amphibia > Anura > Ranidae > Aquarana > Aquarana catesbeiana. Next base: position 158,180,484 of record NC_133336.1, read on the forward strand.
GAATATTGTCAGGATAAAAGGGGCCTTGAGAGGTAAGGAAGTCCTCCTCTTCCTCCCTCTGTTCTGTCTCAAGTGCCCTGTTTATAATTCTACGAAGCTTGTGCTCCAACATGAAGACAAGAGGGACAGTATCACTGATGCATGCACTGCTGCTGATTGCTAGGCTCAACCTCCATGCTGACACAATCCTCATCCTCCTCTTCCTCCTCCTCCTCTTCCTGTGTGATTGGCGGGCCTGCAGGAATACTGTCAGGATAAAGGGGGCCTTGAGAGGTAAGGAAGTCCTCCTCTTCCTCCCTCTGTTCTGCCTCAAGTGCCCTGTCCATTATTCCACAAAGCTTGTGCTCCAACAGGAAGACAAGAGGGACAATATCACTGATGCATGCACTGTCACTGCTCACCATCCTCGTGGCCTCCTCATATGGTGACAGGACAGTGCATGCATCTTTGATCAGTAGCCACTGGCGTGGCAAAAAAAATCCAAGCTCCCCTGACCCTGTCCTGGTGCCATACTCACACAGGTACTCATTGATGATCCTCTGCTGCGTGTGCAGCCACTGCAGCATTGCCAACGTTGAGTTCCACCTGGTGGGCATGTCACAAATGAGGCGGTTCTTGGGCAGGTTGCATTCCTTTTAAAGGTTAGCCAGTCGAGCACTGGCATTATATGACCGTCGGAAATACCCACAGACTTTCCTGGCCTCAGGAGATCCTGTAAGCCTGGGTACCTGCACAAGAACCGCTGCACCACCAAATTAAGGATGTGAGCCAAACAGGGAACATGGGTCAAGTGTCCCTGTCGGAGGGCGGAGAGGAGGTTGGTGCCATTGTCGCAAACCACCATTCCTGGCTGAAGCTGGTGCGGCGTCAACCACCTCTGAGTCTGCCCCTGCAGAGCTGACAGAATCTCTGCCCCAGTGTGGCTCCTGTCCCCTAAGCTGACCAACTCAAGCACTGCATGGCATCTTTTTGCCTGTGTAGCCCCTTGAACGCCTATGGAGCACCGCTAGTTCAGAGGAGAAATCTGCAGAGGAAGAGGCCATAGAAGAAGAAGAAGAAGAGGGGGTGGAGGAGAGAGGTGTGACAGAATCACCACTACTAGCATTTTGCAGGCATGGTGGCGGAACAAGCTCCAACAATACTGCACCCTGTCCTGCATCCTTCCCAGCTGCCAGCAGTCTTACCCAGTGCGCCATGAAAGAAAGTTAACGTCCCTGTCCATGCCTGCTGGACCATGAGTCAGCGGTAATATGCACCTTACCGCTGACTGCCCTGTCCAACGAGGCCAAGACATTGCCTTCCACATGCCAGTAGAGAGCCGGAATGGCCTTCCGTGAAAAAAAATGGCATTTGGGAACCTGCCACTGAGGTACTGCACATTCCACAAATTCACAAAAGGGGGCAGAGTCTACCAGCTGGAAAGGCAGCAGTTGGAGTGCTAGCAATTTAGCCAAGCTAACATTCAGCCGCTGAGCATGTGGATGGCTGGGACCAAATTTCTTTTGACGGTTTAGCAACTGGGGTAGGGAAATTTGCCTGCTACAATCGGATGTTTGTGTAGTGATAGCAGATTGCCCGCAAGTACTTGGCACACCTAATTCTACACCTTCATTCCTCTCAGTGCGGGTTTCTGAGCGGACTGAAGGTATAGTGGGGTTGGAGATCCCAGCTAATGAGGAGCAAGGAGCGGTCTGCCTTGTTCTTTGATGTGGATCTTTCAAGTACTGTTGCCAACGGACTGTATGGGAGGTCGTCATATGTCTGGTCAAGCATGTGGCGCCCAAGCGGTTACTGTTTTGGCCACGCTTGATACGCTTCAGACATATGTTGCAAACAGCAATGGTGCGATCGGCTGCACATGTATCAAAAAAGGCCCACACCAAAGAACTTTTCAAAATACGCGGGGAGTCAGCAGCGCCCTGCACATGCGGAGCTCTGCAGTGTGATGCAGTCGGGTGGCTGCCATTAAGCTGGCCCCTGGAGGGCATCCTGCTTCATTGGAGATGTGCCTCCTCCTACTCCTTCTCCTCGCTTCTATCAGGCACCCACGTAGAGTCAGTGACCTCATCATCCCCTCCCTCGTCACTGGGGCGAACCTGGCAGTATGCTGCAGCTGGAGGAACATGACTGCCAGTTTCTTGTCCTTCTTGGGCACCCCCTCTCTCTGGGCTCACGTTACTGCCTTCCTCAACCTGGGTACCATCATCGGAGCCTTCAAAATGCTGAGCATCCTCCTGCAGCATGTACCTGACACTGTGGTCGAACAGTTCGGGGGACTCCTCCATGCATGATGGTGGGGCTAGGGAAGGAGTGACTGATGACATGGAATAGGCCACTTTGGCAGCTGCATTGGCAGACAAACTGCTCTGAACCTGGGTGACAGAGGATGAGGAGGATGAGGATGGCTTAGTTATCCACTCTACCAACTTTTCTGCATGTTGTGGATCATCACGGCCAGCTGCCGAAAAAAAGGACAAGCGTGCCTCACGGCCACGTGCTGAGGATGCACCGTGCCCACCAGCACTGTTGGCTGTAGACACAGAGCCTGCTTGCCCTCTTTTAGTGGCCTGTGAACATCTTCCTCTCCTTTGTGGCCTTCCAGACATGCTGTAAAATGTTATTAGCAAAACACTGCCTGAAGTTTGGTATGTAAAAATTGGTGCTGTGCTGTTCTTTAAAAAAAAAAAAAAACCTATGCTGCTAGAGGTAAATGAACACGTAAAATGATATAAACATATAAAAAAACAGAAACAATATAGGAATAAGTACAATCAATATAGAGCACTTCTATACCCAATAGGTGCAGTGTGATATTCCACAATAATCGGTGGTAATAGCAAAGTGCAAAGTGCAAGAAAATCATTCAATAAAGACTTAAGGCCAGATGTGATAGGTATCTTACTGGAAACACTAAAATCAATATACAGTCACTAAAAACCTCAATGGATCGTGCAAGTAGGCAAAAAACATTGTGCAAAAACCAGCAATTAATAAATTAAATGTGCAACATGCAATCAATATGTGCAAAAATCGCAAATGCAGTGTATAATAAACATATAGCCAAAATAAGTCCACTGTAGAACTTGTGAAAATTCAAAGGCAAACGTGTGCAAAATATATAATGGGACTGGGAATGTAGTCCAATGCAATTAAATCCTCTTAATGCGGCTAATCAGAAAATGTGCAAAAAAGTGCAATAAGGTGCTGAGAGCATGGGGGTGATCTCCTCGTCATGCACAGGACACACAGTGGTGTGAAGTGGACTCTTAACTTGCGGTAAAGAGGTAATCGCATAAAGTTGCTGGTAATGGCTGCTTCTCCCTTGTACTCCTACCTGCCTCTCACTTAGATTCCTGGGCTGGATGGAGCTGTTAGTGGGTCTTTGTCTCTCAGTGGAGCAGGAAGGGGATTAAAGGAAAGAAGGGGCCAAATAGTATGGTATTTCAATCAGAGGTTGTTTTTTATTAAAACAATGATGAGGGTACTCACTTCACTTACAAGAAAAAAACACACAGAAAACTTATCTCCTACGAGCGGCAAGCTCGTTTGCATATATCAGTCTTGGATGCCTATCCTGTCCCTACGCGTGACGTCACGGTCACGTGACTTCATCAGAGCTGAGTTTGACCTATGTTTGGTGCTTGCAGCAGTTCAACGTTCATTGCCCTTCGTTTACATGGTAGCGCAGGAATAACTATACATTTCAGTACCGCCTGAAGTTTACTAGAAAAAGTACACCAGCAAAAAGCCTGCAGTCAGATATAGGCTTGGCTAGACTAGAATGCAGTGGATATATACGATATATTATTATTATTTAAGGTACTTATATAGTGCTGTCAATTTACACAGCGCTTTACATATACATTGTACATTCACATCGGTCCCTACCCTGAAGGAGCTTATAATCTAAGGTCCCTATCTCACATTTATATACTAGGGCCAATTTAGACAGAGGCCAAGTAACCTACCAGCATGTCTTTGGAGTGTGGGAGGAAACCCACGCAGGCACAGGGAGAACATGCAAACTCCAGGCAGGTGGTATCATGGTTGGGATTTGAACCAGTGAATTTGTATTTGTGTATTTGAAAACGTACACCAGGAACGGCCTGCAGTCAGATATAGGCTTGTCTAGATTAGAATGCAGCCGATATATATATATATAGGAGACTGTATATATATATTTTATGCACTGCATATCACTGAATCACCTGCCTGCCTGAAAGTGTATTTGAAAACATACACCAGGAATGGCCTGCAGTCAGATATAGGCTTGGCTAGACTAGAATGCATTGGATATATATGTAGGAGACTGTATATATATTTAATGCACTGCAGATCACTGAATCACCTGCCTGCCTGCCTGAAAGTGTATTTGAAAACGTACACCAGGAACGGCCTGCAGTCAAATATAGGCTTGGCTAGACTAGAAAGCAGTGGATATATATATATGTAGGAGACTGTATATATATTTTATGCACTGCAGATCATTGAATCACCTGCCTGCCTGAAAGTGTATTTGAAAACATACACCAGGAACGGCCTGCAGTCAGATATAGGCTTGGCTAGACTAGAATGCAGTGTATATATATATATATATATATATATATATATATATATATATAGGAGACTGTATATATATTTTATGCACTGCAGATCACAGAAGGCACTACAAGTTGCAGCAGAGCGGGGTGCCATATCTCAGCCCCCCACAGAGGGCACTACAAGTCCCAGCATAGTGGGCTGTGGGGGGGTTGTACTGTGAGGGGAGAGAAGGAGGCACAGGTTTGAGACGGGGAGGATTTTTTCTGAGAGTGAGGTTTTATGCTCGGGGGGGGGATGGGGGAGGATTTTTGTTGCTGAGAGGGGGGATTTATCCTGGGAGGGGGAGAATGGGGGAGAATGTGTGCTGGGAGGGGGAATTTATGCTGGGAGGGGGAGATAGGGGGGATTTGTGCTGGGAAAGAGTAGGTTGAGGCAAAGGTTTGTGCTGAGAAGGGGGATTTGTACGGGAAGGGGTTATATGAGGGTGAGGATTTGTGCTGAAAGGGGGAATTTTTGCTGCTAGGGGGGAGATGGAGGGGGTGTGGTTCTGGAAGGGATGTGGTGTACAGGTGATAGGGTGGGTCTTAAATATGAAGAAGTGTGGTCTTGACAGGAAGGGTGGGTCATATTTAGATTAGGGGGTGCATGAATTTAGTCAGGCCTAGAGCAGCACAAAACCTAAATACACCACTGCCCACGGGGGCACTGCTACATTAAATTTTTCAAGTTGTTCAAATTTATATATAATTTTTTACTAGCAGAAACTTAAAACAATAAAAGGATATTGTGGAAATGTTTTTAAAGGAGCAGTGATTTTAATGATGCTTAAAGTAAAACAATAAAAAGGAAAAATTCCTTTGAATATAGTGCATGGGGGTCCCCTTAGTGTGCCCGTAAAGTGGCGCATCTGTACCATGTATAGAACCTGCTGCAGCAAAACTGATATTTATAAAGAAAAAAAATACATTTAGGTTTATTTTCCCTGCAAGCTTTCTTTATTTGGACAAGCTGGAATTTAGATGCTGAGCATGTGGGTGTCAGGAATGTTTTTGTTTTCCTCGATGCAGCAGCTGGGGCAGAGAAATTTGTCTCTGTGCATCCTCAAGAAGCAAGTGGCTGATGCTGTGTTCAAATAATTCAACTGACTCCTCCATGCATGATGCTGGGGCTATGGCAGGAGTAGCTGCGGTGAACTACACGCTAGTGTCATCTTGGGTCATAGAGGATGAGGAAGATGAGGATGATTTAGTAAGCCAGTCCTCTGCATGCTGTGGCTGGATAGCATGGGCAACATCACTAAACAAATGTGCCCTGCCTGAGGACTGACCACATCCACATTTGCCTGTGGACACAGAAGCTGCTGGTCCCCTCATAGTGGCATGGAAACATCTGCCTCTCTTTGCTGGCATCCCAGACATGATGGGGGGCTTATTAAGAAAGTGGTGTTGGTTTAAATTGAGGACTGACAGAAATGTAAAAACTATAAAAAAATAAAAAAGGGGGAACACCAGCATCGCAGTCAGAAAAACTGCAGCTGACAATTTTAAAAAAGAGGGCAGACATGGAACAAAAAAAACACAAAGCAACCAAAAAAAATGGGTATACAGCACTGTATATAGCACTAAATGTTAGAATGCTGTGTTAAACACTGCACTACACTGACACACTACACTGGCACTACACGATACTGACACAACACACTATACTCACGCTATATTGACATTACACTATATTGACACACTATACTCATTCTATACTCACACTACACTAACACTCTACTGTAAGTGAACACACTAACTCGCTAGTAGCAAACTGAACCCTGCTCTATCTATATCCACTCCAACAACACACTACAAAAGCTTCCTGTGGGAAGGAACCTTTTATAGTGTGGGGTGGGGCTAGGAGCACTTTGTCCATTCAGGGCTCTGACAGTGCTCTGCGCTCTAATTAGGGCCCTAGAATGCACTGAGCAGCACGCAGTGCATTGTGGGGTGTTTGGCGAAAATCCTGCCGAGTGCCCCGCAAATTCGGGTGTTCACCAGACGGGCCAACAGGCGATGTACGGGCCCAACTCTAAGATAAATAAAGCAATTTTTGGCTTTGACTTTGGCACAGTTGCTCAGTTATATAATATAATATTAGATATATTAGTAGCTCACTAAACACTTTTGCTTATTGCTTGTTAACGCTCTAACATCTTCTAAGACATATCTGTTTTGTTGCCTGAAATTGCTCTGTAACTTTCTAACATTTCCTGAAAGATATCAGATTTACTTGGTCACATTTTTATATAATTGTATTTCATATCATAATTGATTCGATTAAAAATAAAGAGCAATTCCATGTTTATTGAGATTATCCAATTCTATTGCATCCAGTTTGCTTTTTTTTATCAGTCCTGCTATATCAGGACTTGGTAGGGCAGGAGTAGGGATGGGCCGAATGACCCCCTGTTCAGTTCGCACCAGAACTTTCGAACATCGCAAAAGTTTGGAACCGAATAATGAACCCCATTGAAGTCTATGGGACCCAAACAGTAAAAAACAAAAGTGCCCATTTTGAAGGCTTATATGCAAGTAATTGAGCATACAATGGTTATGGGGTTCTAGGTACTGCCCAGGGGAACATATATCAATGAAACAAAGTATGTAAAAAAACATAATTTCAAATGAGCAGTGATTTATTGATGCTTAAAGTGAAAGCATAAAAATGAAAAATTCCTTTCAATATAGTCCCTGGGGGTCCTCTTAGTCTACCTGTAAAGTGGCACATCTGTACTGTGTATAGAAGCTGCTGCAGAAATAATTGCATTTATAAAGCCAAAAAAATACAATTTCCCTGCAAGCTTTCTTTATTTTGTAAGCGGCTTGGGGAGCCAATCTGTATGATGAGGCCACAATGTAGTTCACTGGGAACAAGATTAGAGATTTTTTGGATAAATTTTCTTCCACAGACTTTGGATAGAAGTAACAGGTGCAGAAAAATTGGTCTTTGGGAATCAGTGGCACCTTCACATCGTAACCCTATAAGAGGTACTCTTGATAAAAGCAAGAATTGGCCTTGCTGTCAAAAATTGCAATGATATGTACCTGTCAAACAGATGCCGAAAAATTGGTCTTTGGGTGTTAATTGTGCCCGTGAAACCTACACCAAAAACATTCTTCCAGATGAAATCATCACCCACAATGCTAGGCAGCCTAGAAGTTCTGCAGACATTTCACATTCCAAAAACATTTAATCAGCAATATTGGCATTAGGGGCGTCATAGCTGCTGGTAATCCAGGACTGATTCTATTATCAATAACAAAACCTCCAGGAGCACTGAATGCCGTTCGGAAAGTACCCTGGATGCAGGGCAGCCAAGCAGCTCAATTGCATACTGGGCAAGTTCTGGCCAGTGGTCTATTCTCATGACCCAGTAAGCCAGTGGATCTTGCCTCTAGAAAATCGTCCACCATATGATGCAGATGCTGCCGATGGGATGTGGAAGCTGACAGCCCTGGGTTGAGAGGACTAAAAAAAAATTGTGAAATGCATCACTTAGTGCTTTCTCCACTGCTCTTCTCTTGACCAACAGAAGCCTCAAAAACTACGTTTTCCACAATACTGTAACCTACCAGAGTATTACGTACTGGGTGCTGGAGGCCACTGGAAAGAGGACTTCCCTTGCGGCTAAGTTCCAGACTCCCCTGGAGGTGAGACAGGAGGAGTCAGGCACAAAGTAGCACAGGTCGCCTGTGGAGTTGCTTGCAGAAGGACTCAGGAATACTGCAGATGTATTAAGCAGAGGCTGCAGGCAGATGGCGTCTGTGAGGTGGGGCAGGTCTGCAGAATCAGTGTCAAAAGGATAGTCGTACAAGCCAGGATGAGGAGCCAGGTGGATAACAGAGCAGACAAATTCAGGTGGAAAGTCGAGGTCAAACACAGAAGCAGGCAGAGGGTATCCATAGGAGCTTGTGGCTGGGTTTGGCTCAGCAGAAGTCATCGAAGCAGTGAGGGTATGGCGATGCCCCTCAAGCTGGAAGTAGCCATCTTGCAGATTCGTGACTTCTTGTGTCAGGGCAGTCATCTGTTGACACAGAGCTTCCTGAGTGGAAGCACCTCTCTCGGTCACAGACATAATGGCTGTTTGAATGGCTGTTTGATACTATCATGTACCAGGTGCTGGAGGGCAATGGAGAGAGGGCTTCCCTTGCGACTAAGTTCCGGACTTAGTCGGTACAAGCCAGGATGAGGAGCCAGGTGGATAACAGATCAAGGTAGACAATCAAAAACAGGTCAAGGTACTCTCTGAAGATATCGTTCACAAAATGGTGGAATGTTGCAGGAGTATTGCATAGCCCAAAGGGCATCATGAGGTACTCGAAATGCCGAAGCGGGTTCTGAAAGAAGTCTTCCATTCGTCCCCCTCTATAATGCAGACCAGGTTATGGGCCCCTCATAAGTTCAGCTTTGTGAACACTCAGGCTGCTCGGAACCTCTGGAACAACTCTGGAATGAGGGGAAGAGGGTACCTGCTATTGATAGTAATTTTGTTGAGTTCCCTGTAGTCAATACATGGCCGGAGGGAGTGGTCTTTTTTTTCAACAAAGAAGATTCCTGTTCCAGCAGTTGAGGAGGTGGGACAAGCAAAACCCTTGGCTAGGTTCTCCTCAATATTTTGCCTGAGGGCCTCCTAACTCAACCTCAGGCAGTGGGAAGATGCGCCCAAAGGTGTCAAGGAAGTTATGGTAGACAGAAGCATGGCACACGTGTCAACTTTCCCTGTCTAAGGGTGGACAGGAGGTTTGTGCCATTTTCGCACACCACCATTTCTGGCCCCAGCTGGAGTGGCATGAACCACCTCTGGGCCTGCCCCTGCAGAGCTGCAAGAACCCCTGCTCCAGTTTGGTTCTTGTCCCCTAGACACCACCTGAAGCACTGCATGGCACCTTTTAGCCTGATTCATTGAATAACCCCTTGAACACTTAGGGGGTCCTTGTGGTTAATAAGACAATTCAGCAGAGCAGGGTATGGAGGAGGAGGAGGGGGTAGAGCTGACAAATCTCGCATCATCACCCCTAGCTGTATGGTGACGTGGGAGTACAACAAGCTGCAGCACTGACCCCTGTCTTGCATTCTTCTGAGTTGAAAGCAGAGCTACCCAGTGTGCTGTGAACGAAATATATCTGCCCTGACCATGCTTGCTGGACCACGTGTCAGCAGTAACGTGGAATATGCGGTTGACTTCCTTGCCCAATGATGCCACAACATTGCCTTCCACGTGATGGTACAGAGCTGTAACGGCCTTACGTGAGAAGAAACAGCGTCTGGGAACCTGCCATTGTGGTACAGCACATTCTGCTAATTCATGGAAGGGGACAGAATCCACCAGATGGAAAGGCAGAAGTTGTAGAGCCAGCAGCTTTGACAAGCTTGCATTTAGATGCTGGGCACGTGGGAGGCAGTGACTGTATTTTTTTCACTGCAGCAGATGGGGCAGAGAAATTTGCTGGCTATAGTCTGCAGCTGGTGGTGTGCTGCTGGCAGATGTGCTGCAAGAACCTGGGACACCCTGCGCTTTACCATCATCCCTGTCACTGGAGGCTGCTGAGAGGTCACGAGATATAGCAGGGGCACATTGAGGTGAGGGGAACAGATTTGTGCCCCTTTTGTGTGGCTTTCAGGTGCTCTTGCCAAGTGGTGGGAGATTAAATGCCTTGTCAAGCATGTGGTACCCAAATGGCTGGTGTTTTTGCCATGCTTGATGTGCTTGAGACAATGTTTGTAAATTGCAGTGCAATTGGCTGCACATGTGCTAAAATAAGGCCCACACAGCTGAGCTGTGGGAAGTGGGCCGGGAGATAACAACAGCTCCACAATGTGATGCAATAGGGTGGCTGCTCTATACTTTTCCATGATGGCTGCCTCGTTGGGGTTGTGCCTCACCCTCACTTTCCTCCTCTGCTCTGTCTGGCACCCAAGTCACGTTAGTGACCTCATCATCATCATCTCTCCTCCATCCTCATTACCACTGGAGACATCTTGGCGTTACGCTGCGGCTGGGGGAACATGACTGCCAATTTGTGCACCAGTGTTCTCCCCTCTCTGTAGGCTCATGTTCCTGTCTTCCTCAACCTTAGAACCAACATCTGAATCAAGTAATGGCTGTGCATCATCAAGGAGCAAGTGGCTAATGCTGTGTTCAAATAACTCAGCTGACTCCTCCATGCCTGATGCTGGGGCTATGGCAGGAAAAGCTGTGGACAGAGCAACAGGCTTAGCCACTCTGGCAGCTGCAGTGGACTGCGCACTTGTCTCTGCTTGGGTGACGGAGGATGAGGATGGTTTAGTAAGCCAGTCCACCACCTCCTCTGTATGCTGTGGCTGGATAGCATGGGCAACATCACTAAACAGAGGAAATGATGCCCTGCCTGAGGACTGACCATGTCCACCTTTGCTGGTGGACACATACGCTGCTGGCCCACTCAGAGTGCCATGGGAATGTCTGCCTCTCCTTGTTGTCCCCCCAGATATGATGGGGGGGGTACTTATTAACAAAATGTAATAAACATGTGGAAATCAGTATGTGGTTGCACTTTAATCAATGGAAAGTGGTGTTTGGTGCACTTTAGGTTCAATAGATTTTATTGTCTCATCAACACAAAAAAACAAAGAGGTAACAAGGTGCAAACCAGTAGGCACACTGGCATATTGAGCTTGGGTTGTATAGTTGTTAACAAAGTATTCTATACTGCATACATCAACCCAAATGTTTGGTGCACTTTAACTTGAGTATTCATTACACAGGCACTCCACTGATACACTATAATATACTGCAGTAAAACGGCACTGATGCACTGCAATATGGTGCGTCAAACATGCAGTAACACACAGATATACTGCGTTAAGCGTGCATTAACGCACAGAAATGTACTGTGAAAAACAGCAAGTAACGCACTGAAAATACCACTTTAAACTTGCAGTGATGCACTGAAATATACAGCGTTTTATTTTTTTGTTTTCTCCCCCCTTTTTTTTCTTTATTTTCTTTTATTCTTTCCCCACCCTTTCTGTGTGATGTGCTTTATACCCTTGCGGGAGTCGAGAATTGGGATTAGCAGACCAGGGACTACAATATTGTAGGTATTATGAGGATATGATGTGGCTATTCCTATTAGGAATCTAGTTGTCTGGTGTATCATTCTGTTCATTATTATAATAATACACAATTTATATAGTGCCAACAGTTTGCGCAGCGCTTTACAATGTAGAGGGGGGGACAGCACAATTACAATACAGTTCAATACAGAAGGAACAGGAGGGCCCTGCTCATGGAGCTTACATTCTAAAGGGAGGGTGGAGGTGGTACAAAAGGTAATAGCTGGAGGGGATGATTTGATGGAGGTGGCTCGGGTACAGTTCTTGGGTGGTTGTGGGATAGGCTTCCCTGAATAAATAAGTTTTCAGGGATCTCCTAAAGGTGGACAAGGTAGGGGCTGATTGGACATACTAGGGCAGGGAGTTCCAGAGGATGGGAGAGGCTCTAGTGAAGTCCTGTAGGCGAGCATGGGAGGAGGTAACAAGGGAGCTAGAGAGCAGGAGGTCCTGGGAGGATCAAAGGGACGATTTGGGCAATATCTGCAGATGAGGTTGGTGAGGTAGCTGGGGGTGATGTTGTGGATGGCCTTGTATGTTGTGGTTAGTATTTTGAATTTTATATGGTGGGGTAGTGGATGCCAGTGAAGGGATTAGAGACAGGTTCTTGCACCCGTCTACTATACCCAATAACATTTATATTAATTCATGCCACATATGGGTAAGAGTTCTCGTGGGGTGTTCATATGTGTTTATATGTTATATGCCATACACTATATTTATTTTTATATTGCAGTATATTTTTCTGATTGTTTTTGGCATATATATACTATGTATATTTGTATAATTTTGTATGGAAATATTTCAATAAATTTAGATTGAAAACAGAAATATACTGCGTTAAACAGCACATAATGCGCTGAAATATACGGCTTTAAACTTGCAGTAATGCACTGAACTATACTGCGTTAAACGGAAGGTAATGCACTGAAATATATGGCGTTTAACTTGCAGTAACACACTGAAATATACGGCGTTAAACTTGCAGTAACGCACTAAACTATACTGTGTTAAACGGAAGGTAAGGCACTAAAATATACGGTGTTAAACTTGCAATACCGCACTGAAATATACTGCGTTAAATGTGCACTGAGGCGAAGAAATATACTGCGTTAAATGGCACGTAATGCACTGAAATATACAGCGTTAAACTTACAGTAACGCACTGAAATAAACTGCATAAAATGGCATGTAACACACTGAAATATACGGTGTTAAACTTGTAGTAACGCAATGAAATATACTGTGTTAAACAGTCACTACACTCTCACACTGACTGAACTATCCCTAGATTCACACTAATGTAAGGATGAATGGTGGTCACACTACACTCACACTGACTGAACTATCCCTAGATTCACACTAATGTAAGGATAATGGTGGTCACACTACACTCACACTGAATTAATTATTTCTAGATTCACACTAATGTAAAGATGAATGGTGGTCACTACACTCACACTGACTGAACTATCCCTAGATTCACATGAATGTAAAGAAGAATGGTGGTCACATTACACTGAAACTGACTGAACTATCCCTAGATTCACACTAAACTGATATTCTACACTGACATTAGAATCAATAGCACCCTATTACACACTAATGCCCTGTACACACGGTCGGATTTTCCGACGGAAAATGTGTGATAGGACCTTTTTGGTGGAAATTCCGACTGTGTGTGGGCTCCATCACACATTTTTCATGGGAATTTCCGACACACAAAGTTTGAGAGCTTGCTATAAAATTTTCCGACAACAAAATCCGTTGTCGGAAATTCCGATCGTGTGCACACAAATCCGACGCACAAAGTGCCACGCATGCTCAGAATGAATTAAGAGACAAAAGCTATTGGCTACTGCCCCGTTTATAGTCCCGACGTACGGGTTTTACGCCACCGCGTTCCGAACAATTGGATTTTCCGACAACTTTTGTGACCGTGTGTATGCAAGACAAGTTTGAGCCAACATCCGTTGGAAAAAATCCATGGATTTTGTTGTCAGAATGTCCGATCAATGTCCGACCGTGTGTACAGGGCATAACTGTCTAGTAGCACTGAACAGAGCCCTGTTCTATCTCTCTCCATGCCAATATCACACTAAAAATGGCCGCTATTGAAAGAATACTTTCATAGTGTGGAGTGGGACTAAGAGCAATGAGGCATGATTGGATAGAGTGATCATGAAAGCGTCCAATCATAGCTCTAAAAGTGCTCTGTGCCCTGATTGGGCAAAGCTTTCATTGCTTCAGCCATTCAGGGCTTTCAATGCACTGTGCGATGGCGCAGTGCATTGTGGTCGTTCAGCGGGCTGAACAAACGGTCAAACGTCCCGATATTTCTGGTGTTCTTCGAACGTGCGAACAGCCAATGTTCGGCCCGAACTCATGCTCGGGCTAAACCATTCGCCCATCCCTAGGCAGGAGCAAATTTATGGCTGATGATCTATCTGTGAATGTAATCTGTTGCCCCTAAAACAATGGCGGCTGGTGCTTAAAATTTTTGGGGGGGTGCAAACAAACTGAAAAATTCTGAAAAATACTGAAAAAAAACATTGATTACAGCCTCACTGTGCCATCAATTGCAGCCACTGTGCCCATAAAATGCAGCCACTGTGCCATCAAATGCAGTCACTGTGCCACCAATTGTAGCCACTGTGCCACCAATTGCAGTCACTGTGCCCATCAAATGCAGCCACTGTGCTCAACAAATGCAGCCACTGTGCCCAACAAATGTAGCCACTGTGCCCATAAAATGCAGCCACTGTGCCCATCATATACAGCACCTGTGCCCATCATATGCAGTGCCCGTGACCATTATATGCAGCCTCTGTGCCCATTATATGCAGCCTCTGTGCCCATCATACAGCCTCTGTGCCCATCATATGCAGCCTCTGTGCTCATTATATGTAGCCTCTGTGACCATCATAAGCTGCCTCTATGTCCATCATATGCAGCTTGTGCCCATCATATGCAGCCTCTGTCCCCATCATATGCAGCCTGTGCCCATCATATGTAGTCTCTGTGCCCATCATAGTCAGTTTGTGCCCATCATATGCAGCCTCTGTGCCCATCATATGCAGCGTGTGCCCATCATATGCACCCTCTGTGCCCATCATTTGCAGCCTGTGCATATCATATGCAGCCTGTGCCCATCATATGTAACCTGTGTGCCCATCATATGCACCCTCTGTACCCATCATTTTCAGCCTGTGCCCTTCATATGCAGCCTGTGCCCATCATATGTAGCCTGTGTGCCCATCATATGTAGCCTGTGTGCCCATCATAGGCAGCATATGTGCCCATCATATTCAGCCTGTGCGCCCATCATATGCAGCCTCTGTGACCCATCATATGCAGCCTGTGCCCATCATATGTAGCCTCTGTGCCCATCATAGTCAGTTTGTGCCCATCATATGCAGCCTCTGTGCCCATCATATGCAGCTTGTGCCCATCATATGCACCCTCTATGCCCATCATTTGCAGCCTGTGCCCATCATATGTAGCCTGTGTGCCCATCATATGCACCCTCTGTGCCCATCATTTGCAGCCTGTGCCCATCATATGCAGCCTGTGCCCATCATATGTAGCCTGTGTGCCCATCATATGTAGCCTGTGTGTCCATCATATGCAGCATGTGTGCCCATCATATGCAGCCTGTGTGCCCATCATATGCAGCCTGTGCACCCATCATATGCAGCCTCTGTGACCCATCAGATGCAGCCTCTGTGACCAATTATATGCAGCCTCTGTGACCCATCATATGTAGCCTCTGTGCCCATCATATGCAGCCTCTGTGCCAATCATATGTAGCCTCTGTGACCCCCCCATTGCCGTCTGACCAGCACACACTTACACCATCTTGGTGGTGGGTGACGGCGGCGAGCTGTGGGACATGCAGCAGGTGACGGCGGCAAACTCCCGTGTCCTCCATAGATTTCTGTCCTCCCGTTCTTCTCTTCTGTTCAATCACAGCACATGTGCCTTCAGCCAATAAGATGACTGGTATTAGATCCGTGCCTCCTGATTGGCTGAGAGGCGGTTCAGTGTTAGCAAAGCAAATATTCATTTGCTTTGCCATCCCACCTGGGTGAACTGCAGGCGCAATGCTGGTCTGGGGCTGCATGAGTGCTGCCGGCACCGGGGAGATACAGTTCATTGAGGGAACCATGAATGCCAACATGTACTGTGACATACTGAAACAGAGCATGATCCCCTCCCTTCAGAGACTGGGCCACAGGGAAGTATTACAACATGATAATGACCCCAAACACACCTCCAAGACGACCACTACCTTGGTTAAGAAGCTGAGGGTAAAGGTGATGGACTGGCCAAGAATGTCTTCAGACCTAAACCCTATTGAGCATGTGTGGGGCATCCTCAAAAGTAAGGTGGGAGGAGCGCAAGGTCTCTAACATCCACTGTCTCCTTGATGTCGTCAGGGAGGAGTGGAAGAGGACTCCAGTGGCAACCTGTGAAGCTCTGGTCAGATCCATGCTCAAGAGTGTTAGGGCAGTGCTGGAAAATAATGGTGGCCACACAAAATATTGACACTTTTGCCCAATTTAGACATTTTTCACTTAGGGGAGTACTCATTTTTGTTGCCCGCGGTTTAGACAATAATGGCTGTGTGTTGAGTTATTTTGAGGGGACACCAAATTTACACTGTTATACAAGCTGTACACTCACTACTTTACATTGTAGCAAAGTGTCATTTCTTCAGTGTCACATGAAAAGATATAATAAAATATTTACAAAAATGTTAGGGGTATACTCACTTTTGTGAGATACTGGGGGTGATTTACGCCATCATTAGAGGCGTAACGCACATTTCCATTTTTACAAAATGGTGCGCCGGTATAGGAGCGCGAATCCCCCATTTACTATAGCGATCTCAGCGCACGAGAGAATGCAATCTGTGCGCCACTATGGACATGACGCATGTCATCTGCAATTCAATATTGACAGAAGATGGAGGTGCCAATATTATGGGGTGATGTGAGGAAGTTTAGTAACAACTGCCCAAGTAACAAATATGCCCAAAATAGAATGAGAAAGTAACTTTTTCAGAGAAAGCCTGCTATGTCTGCAAGTACATTTAGAACTGCGTGAGATCAATGTAAGCAGTGCGCATGTGCAAGCGGCTCTTGCTCCCGTTCACATGAGTTTGTTCACTGCGCGGCGAAAATCATAGTGAGTGTTAAGCAATGTACATGCAATTGCATGGGTTGAACGGGTGCACCTCTAAACTTGTCATTTTTTTTTTTACGCTGGTTTACCCTGGTTTACCTATGTATTTTTTTAAGGAGATTTGAACACAGGTCATGTTAGCATGTTACATTGCCAACATATGATATGCACCTTGTTAAAATTATGTAAAAAGACTCTTGCCCCTCTAGCTCCTCCTAAAAGGGAATGCGCGTGCGCATGACGTCACGGCGCCTCGCGATTGCGGCGGAAACAACGGGAGTCCCGGGAATAGCCTTCCTCCGGAATGCCGGGGGTGTCACTCAGTGTGCGTCTAATGGCGCCACCGTCTCCCCGATTGGGGGAGGCATCGGGGGGAGGTCTGCCTGCACCTGTGAGTACTTGGAAACTAATCAGTACTTCTATAAATAAACTTAGCGGTGGGGGAGGTTTAAGGTTATCCTCCATTCCCACTCAACGTGCGCAGGCTGTGAGCATAGACTTCTCGTTAAGACACTCATGCTTTTTCTACCATTTCTTGTGATGTGATTCACATCATGCTTAATTGTCCTTATTCGCATTCCATCTATTTCACTCTCTAACGCCAACATACTCATACACTTCCAGAGCCTCTGGCATTCCTATCTAACTCATTGTGTCTCCTCATAAGGTAATCACTAGCTTTTATTTTATTTTATAATGCTCAGTAAAGGGTTTCTTTCACTCACTTTGTTTTGGTTTGGTTGGTTTGCTGTGTATTTGGTTTTGTCACCCACACTCGTCACTACTATTGGTCCTCTTACTTATTTTCACTCTTTTTATCACTATCACTTTTCTCCCCCCTTTTTTCTTTACTGCTTCTGTTTTCTCTCTTTCACCTCCAGCCGTATGACTGGTCGTTTCCTTTCACTCTACCCACTGACACTTTAACTCCAACACTCTTTTTAGTTTTTTCACTTCATCTTTACATTCTCTATCACCATCAGTTTTCTCCACTCTTTCTGCCTCCCTTCTCTCACCTTCAGCCCTATGACTGGTTGCGTCTTTTCACTCTACTCACTGGCACCCTAATTTCAATACTATTATAGGACTAACCATCTTTCCTTTTCCACTCATGTGTTTGGTCGGTGGATGGCCCTTGCTTGCCGGCAGCTGGCTTGTCAATTGAGTTTTCCACACTTGTCCCACTTCCCTTCCTCCACTCCCCCTTCTTTTCCTTTCCCCTTCTCTCCTTTCCCTTCCCTTCCCTCTTCCCTCCTTCACTTTTTTCCTTCACTTGTCCATCTTCACATCCCCCTCCTCCCCCCCCCCTTCCTCCTCCCCCCACTTTTCCCTTTCCCCATTCCGTTCCTCATTGACATGCCATGCTTCCTGCTAAAGCTTGGACCTACTTATATAAACCACCATTCATATTTGTTTAAACAGTGAAACCTGCCACCTGTTCCTACTATTTCAGGAACCGGCAACTTTCCCCTCCTTTTTTTTGCTTGCAATTAGCACTGCTGTTATTATACCACAGGTGCGGTACGGACGTCTCCCCCCTCCCTCCTCCGGTTGTTTGGGGGCAGTTTGTGTGTGATACCTTGTAAGGCAAGTTGGTTCAACACCTGCTCCCTTTTTTTCGGGGGGGTCGGTTTACCGCCTGAGAAGTAAAGGAGAAAGGGGAGGGAACTCATACAACACACCACGGTCATCTGCAAACATTGGAAGCAACCTGACTGGTAATTATATTTAATATGAAAATGTTTATGCATATATGTAAATCTTTTTGTTCTGTTTTATCTGGTGCTTCTCTGAAAGATTGTGATATATGTTTACATCTTCACAGTTGTTAGTCATCTGTCCTCTGAAGAAGACCCATTGGGGTCGAAACGCTAATGCAATATGATTTGATTTTGTTGCTTGGGACACACTGTATTGTATGAGACACTGTATTGTATACCATTGTATACTGGATTGTACATTGTTGCCGGCTTCCCCCTTCTTTTAACTATTTTTGTATCACAGTTCATGTCTTGACTTTTAATGTCTGAAACTACCAATATGTTTTACATTATACAATTTTTGTACTAATAAAAATCCTATTTGATTACCCTATTACCTTTCTGAAGTACATATCATTGGCTGCATTAAAGCCCCGCTTAGGGGGGGTTTTTTGTGTGTTTTCCTCCTAAAAGGGCATTTAACCTTACCCCTCTAATGCATATGATTTCCTTGGGCTAGCCTTGGCTTTTAAAGGGGAACTCCACACGCCATTCTCCAATGCTCTTGTCTCCCCCCTCTAATCCCTTGGATTTCCATAGGCTAACTTTTGCTTTTAAAGGGGAACTCCACACTCCATTCTCCAATGCTCTTGTCTCCTCCCTCTAATCCCTTGGATTTACATGGGCTAACTATTGCTTTTAAAGGGGAACTCCACACTCCATTCTCCAATGCTCTTGTCTCCCTCCTCTAACCCCTTGGATTTCCATGGGCTAGCTTTTGCTTTTAAAGGGGAACTCCACACTCCACTCCATTCTCAAAAGACTGTGAGCTGCCTTCACCAATTTCAAACCACATCCTTTTTCAGAGCATACAACAGGGCCAGCTAGGAAAGGGGCAAGAAGAGCGATCACCCAACCCCCCGACTGAACCATACAAGGCCACATGCACTCAACATAGCTGGCTGCCTTTGGGGCATGTTGGGCTTAGCCCAATACCAACCTCAAAGCACCTTGTACCCACTAGTTTAAAGGGGCTTTCCACATTCCGTAAGACCACAGCCCTCCACAACCCCAGCCTAGGGTTGTGTGGAAGAGGCCCTTGTCCCCCTGATTAGGGGAACAAGGTGGTTGACTTTTGTGGTGCCCAAGCCCCTCCTGCCCCCAAGGATCCACCCCTTTCATGGGCTGGCTTGCTGTGTGTTTGGCTAGGGGCTTGTTAGTGTGTGGGAGGGGCAAAATATTTTTTTAGTTTGGGGTGGTATTTTTCACGTGGGGGTTCTCATTTTAAGCCTTAACAGACCCAAATGGCCTTATATGTATGGGGGGGGGGGGGGGGGGGCAGGCTTTTTTTTGTTTTGGGTTAAAATCTTGCAGCTGCAATGTAGATTTGTACATTTTCTTTAAAGCCATACATCTTTGAAGCAGCATTTTGGATACATGCTACAGATGTGCCACTTTACAGGCAAAGTAAGCCCCCCCCCCCCCCAAGTTACTAGCTTCTAATCAGTTTTGCATTTTTAAAGGCAGCACTTCTCCTTGTTTCGTTTTTGGGGTTGTCCAAATTGGTGACATTGATATATGTCCCTCAGGGTGGGACCTGGGCCCCCATACTCATTTTAAGACCAATAACTAGAATATAAGCCAGCCAAGTGGGGATTATCAAAATTAACAAGTTAGTTCCCATAGACTGCAATGGTATTTTTTGTATAACTTTTGCCCATGTTAGGCTCTTTGTTTGCCCCCCTGGAACGGGGGTGTTTGTTCCATCTGTAATTTTGTAGCATGCTGGATGATGTGCTTAATTTTGGACAGGGGGATGGCTTATTTTGTGCTAGCTGCATTTGGGTTTGTCTGGGCATGCTCAGGGACTTTTTTGTGTGTGCTAACAGCACTTGGATTTTTCTGGGCATGCTCAGAGAGTGTTTTTTAGGTTAGTAATTTAAGGACATCCTTAACAGGTGTACCCATTTTAAATTTCTGTCTCTCTGGGTGAACTTGCATTTTGTGAGTTTCATGGACTGTGCATGTGTTTTCAATTGCCCCATTAGCACACAAACCTATGTTATATAAAGCTTGCAGATAGCATTCTTTACCTTGCCCTGAAAAGAGGCCAGATTGCTTGTGTCAAGAGAGTACATTTGGGTGTCTTTATAGAGTTTATAACACATGTATTTTCTCTTCGTATTTTGTTTGCTATGTCTTTGCAAAACAGAAGTGTTTTTTTAAGCAAGTATTTTTTACTTTTGTTTATTTATTATTTTTTTTTGGGGGGGGGGGTATTTTTTATATTGTCAATGTGTGTTGTTTGTAGGTTGTTAGTTTCACGTTGATTTAATTGTCTGTGCTGAATTATTTTGCAAAATCTTACATAGTTACATAGTAGATGAGGTTGAAAAAAGAGTCCATCAAGTCCAACCTATGTGTGTGATTATGTGTCAGTATTACATTACATATCCCTGTATGTTGCGGTCATTCAGGTGATTATCTAATAGTTTCTTGAAGCTATCAATGCTCCCCGCTGAGACCACCGCCTGTGGAAGGGAATTCCATATCCTTGCCGCTCTTACAGTAAAGAACCCTCTACGTAGTTTAAGGTTAAACCTCTTTTCTTCTAATTGTAATGAGTGGCCACGAGTCTTATTAAACTCTCTTCTGCAAAAAAGTTTTATCCCTATTGTGGGGTCACCAGTACAGTATTTGTAAATTGAAATCATATCCCCTCTCAAGCGTCTCTTCTCCAGAGAGAATAAGTTCAGTGCTCGCAACCTTTCCTCATAACTAAGATCCTCCAGACCCTTTATTAGCTTTGTTGCCCTTCTTTGTACTCGCTCCATTTCCAGTACATCCCTCCTGAGGACTGGTGCCCAGAACTGGACAGCATACTCCAGGTGTGGCCGGACCAGAGTCTTGTAGAGCGGGAGAATTATCGTTTTATCTCTGGAGTTGATCCCCCTTTAAATGTATGCCAATATTCTGTTTGCTTCATTAGCAGCAGCTTGGCATTGCATGCCATTGCTGAGCCTATCATCTACTAGGACCCCCAGGTCCTTTTCCATCCTAGATTCCCCCAGAGGTTCTCCCCCCAGTGTATAGATTGCATTCATATTTTTGCCACCCAAATGCATTATTTTACATTTTTCTACATTGAACCTCATTTGCCATGTAGTCGGCCACCCCATTAATTTGTTCAGGTCTTTTTGCAAGATTTCCACATCCTGCGGAGAAGTTATTGCCCTGCTTAGCTTAGTATCGTCTGCAAATACAGAGATTGAACTGTTTATCCCATCCTCCAGGTCGTTTATGAACAAATTAAATAGGATTGGTCCCAGCACAGAACCCTGGGGAACCCCACTACCCACCCCTGACCATTCTGAGTACTCCCCATTTATCACCACCCTCTGAACACGCCCTTGTAGCCAGTTTTCAATCCATGTACTCACCCTATGGTCCATGCCAATGCACCTTATTTTGTACAGTAAACGTTTATGGGGAACTGTGTCAAATGCTTTTGCAAAATCCAGATCCAAATCTTCCTCAAGATGTTGTGACTAAAATGTTTAAATCCTTAAGAGACTGTCCATTTGTGGGTGCAATCCTTTTAACTCCTGTTAATTTCCTCTGAAAAATGGTCTGACCTCAAAACCATATTCTGTTAGTGTCTGAAAATAACATACATGTGTTTTTTGCTTTCCTTGCTTTTTTCCCAAGTCCTGTTTTGTTGACCAATAAAATTTGTAGCAAATTTTTATGTTTTTTTTTTATGTGTTTTGTTGATAATTTGTTTTGCAGATGCATGCTCAATCCAAGTAATGTAATTTACACCATCCCCCTCCAACAATTTTCATGCAACAGATTTAACTAGGCTGATTGGCATGGCAAAACAAAAGTGTGATTTGTCTAAAAGCTACTTTCCCGGTGCCTTCATGGTAGCATATGCATGGATAGGCACCAGGAAAGGAAAAGTACAGAGAGGTAAGTATTCAATTTTCCATTTTAGCACAGTGGTTTTCAGCCTCAGTCCTCAAGTACCCCGACATGACATGGTTTGGGAATTTATCTTGGCTAAAATGGCTGTCCAAAATACCAAGCCATTGACTCTGATTTACAGTACCTGTGCAAGATGAAGGTAAATCTGCAAAAAGGGTCTGTTGGGGGTACTTGAGGACAGGGTTGAGAACCACTGATTTAGAGCATGAAGCTAAAATCTAGCTCAAGACAATCCTATTCTAATTGTGAGCATTTGATTGAAACCAAGTGAGTGTTAGAACCCCTGCTTGTCTTTTTTAGGTTGGGCTTTGTGTCCCTTTTCTGAAAATTGGCTTCACTTCCTGTCACATAGCCAAACAGGAAGTGAAAGTAAAATCCTACCAATGTCTTTCCTTGGGAACACACAGGTCAATCTAACTAGTGTCCCCATTAGGCAAATTGCACTCTAGCACTTTGTGGTGTACGTCCCAAATTATTTTTAAAAGTCAAATCCGCTCTGCAATACAAATGTACTCGCTATAAATCTGAGGGGAAGCAGTGGTGATTTTATCATCCAATCATGTAGAAGCAAAGTCCCCCTCCAGCAACTGCACATGTAGTGCAAAGTGGATTTGCCTTTAGTAAATAAACCCCAAAGTCCAAGATACCTAATAATTTGCGGTGTACACAGAAAAATGCTAAAGTGCAATTTACCTAATGGGGAAACTATTTAGATTGACCTGTGTGTCCACAAGGAAAGACATTGGTAGGTTTTACCCTCACTTTCTGTTTGGCTATGTGACAGGAAGTGAATAAATTTGAAGGAGAAACTGGCAAAATTTGGGAGGTGTCTTCACCCTATCAGGGGTGCAGACATCCCCAAAAACTGACAAGATTTCTAATCCCTCTGCACTCTATCCCCAAGCAAAAATAAGAAAGGATTTCATTTAGTATAACTTTGCAGAGACACATTCCTAAGTTCAACTGTGATGCATGTCAATGTCCCATTTAGACCTTGTTTAATAGAAAACACCAGTTGCCTTTCACTAGAAACATTTGTTAGTCCAGTCCTGGAAATCTGCATCTGCTTTAATATTAATTTATATAAAAATTGGATTCCTGCAGCTAGATGCGCCAAATGCATCTAGATGCGCGACCACTGTGTATGTGAGATGCGCAGCTGCTGTGTGCGCAGAGGTATGTACCCGTGGCGCATATCTGGTTCCTGGAGGTGGTGGCCAGCACACAGGAATGATATCACGCTCCTCCAGGAAGTTGCTTGTACTGCTGCTAATTTCTTCCCACCACCATGCCCCACTCACTGTTCTCTGAAGAGATGATCCTTATTTGCAAATTAAGATCATTTTTAATTTAATTTTACATGGGGTGGTGTTTGTGTGGGTCATGTTTGTATTGTCAGGGAAATTCAAAGCTTCTCCCTATAAGCATATAATTTTTTTGCACTTAAAGGCACAAAAACAGCTCTCTCATATAATGCTGGGAAAGCGCACTTGCATTTCTCCAAGTATCATAGCAGAATCCTCCAGAGAATAGTGAGGCTCCTTTTATTTATACTATAAACATGAATAACAAAGGAAGGTGGTGGCTTCAGAAGCAGCCAGACACTTGTATTCTTTCAAAAGAACCAATCACACATATATATATATATATATATATATATATATATATATATATATATATATATTCAAATAGAAATACAGTAGTGATGTGTGCAGACGGTCATGTGCAGAGCCATGTGGCAAGTGAATTCTGAGACACACAGGACTCACAATTTGAACATTACTTACATGGCTCTGAACACGATCGTGTGCACATTCCCACTGCTACCAATGACACGAGCCATACTCTATCTTGGCTCAGTGGGCCATAATTTTGTATGGTTATGCTATGCTTCCCATGTATGCAGATCTGCTTACTTAGGAGTTTAGATGTGGTCGCCATGGAGTGGCCAGTCCCTTGGTGAGGCATAAACAAACATCCTTAAAAGAGCAAACAGATCTGCCGTGTCCACGGGAAGGTTTCCGCAGCCAATGGTCTTCCACCAACATCTGTATGTGCAAATAACTTCACATGAGCGTATTACAGCAAAACTGACACTGGGGGACATCTGACAACATACATCAATAAAAATTTACACAACAGTATGTCTAAATGATTTGGCCTCAAAACACACACCTACGTCCTATGTACAGATTCACTTTCGGGCCAATGTATATTGCTTCCTGCTTCAGATATATATATACTCTAGCATGTATCACTCTATGTATATATATCACTCTAGCATGTCTTGAAAAAAGGTGTTTTTTCATGTGCCTTGTATAATGCCTAAGAAATATCATTTGGAAAATACAAGTGGGTCATGGCACTTCTACAATCCAAATTTGGCACTTAAGATGGTCATGCACTATGCAATCTGATTGGCCAATCTCTATACAACTCAATATTTAAGAAAAATATGTAATAGGAAGACGTACTTGAACAATTAATTCAAATTATAGGAAATCTAACAGGCTCTTGCACTAAATCTAATTTGCTCAGCACAGATGGGCACCCGATCTATCGGTGACCTGGCCAGTCACCTCCTGACTCACCTCGGTTGCCACACACTCTTTTGAGTTTTCAAAATTTTCACTCAACAGCATTTGAATGCAAAACGGTTTCTTCACTACGCCTGTCATTCCTTTTCCTGTCCTTCTCGTTTCTTTTCTTCTCCATTTTTCTATATGCAACTTATTTGTCCCCCCCTGCCTTTTCAACTTATCTTAAAATATGCATTCCACCTCTCCTTGTCTTCTAGCTGAAGCCATGTCGCAGGCCGGCAGCGAAGACTTCGCCTCTGCCCCTCTGTCACCCTCTGTGGGTTCAAAGAGCGGCAGCACTCAGTCCCCCAGAGCTTGGACTATCCCCAAGCTCACAGCAGAGCCAAAGCCAGGAAAGCTCTTCAGGCTGCTTTTCCCACTGCCATTGGCAGCCCAGCTCAGCACCCAAGCATTCCTGCAGTCAATCTCCTCAGCTATTGCCCAGCTCCACTCCATGGTGATCATGCTGTTAACAGCAGTCACCGATATCCAGGCCAGAGTGGGAGCCCTGGAAGTGCACCCAGCCACGGCCCTACCGAACCCAGTCACCATCGTTGCCCCAACGCTTTCAACAGCAGGTATGCCAGAGATCAGCACTACTGTCTTCCCTGCGCACCTCGTCCCAGCTGGCATCAGGAAGGACATCTTGGACAGCAAGGATGTTAACCGAGCTTCCCTCCTAATATCAGTTCACGATGTGGCTGAGAACAAATTATATACCTGGGGGGATGTCTCAGTGGTCCTCAAAGCTAAGGAACCTAGGCTCAACCACAAGCTAACCATTACCGAATTTGTGCTAGCCTTCAGGATGGTTAGAGACGTCCTTTGCGCGGCCAACTCCAGCAGGAAGGAAGAGCTTGACTTGTACCTACATGCAGTGGTGGGCTTGGGTCACAAGTACAGAGGGTTTTCATTCTACGACTACTACCGGTCCTTCTCAGCCAAAGCAGCCAGACTTTCACAGTTCCAGATCACCACCAACTGGAGTACTATCGATACAGAGCTGTTCTGCTTTTGCGGGTCTACACTCACCACTTTGTGCCATCTGCCAGTCTTCCACCCATACATCAAACTGGTGCTCCGATGTAGGTAGCAGATGCCTCCCCAACTTTCCCTCCGCCTCTAGTGCCGGTCAAAGTTTGCCGGCCCTTACACAACCACCCCAGGTGGACAAGTTAGGATGACCGATCCTGTCAGTGGGGGGCGCATCAATCCTCAACAATTATAACTTCAAGACTTGCAATTTCAGTCAGTATCGTCTCCTTCATGTTTGCCTCTCATGTCATAAAGCACATCCCAAAATCATGTGTGGCATTAAGCAGCAAAGTACATCATGACTAGGCCGTGTGCATGTCGGGTGGCTCGGGTTTTACCTCTCCTCCCACCTGACTCCCTCCCTGGCCACCTTCCTTGTGCAGGGATTTACGTTAGGATTCCACACCGGCCTCATCACGCTGCCCCACTTGACCCACAAATGCAGGAACCTGCTCTGAGCTGCCACTAATGAGCGGCCATCTGTACCTTGTTACAATCCGAACTGGACCGGGGGTACATGATCGGCCTTTACCAAGTCGAATTTCACCATATGCAGATTCAGTCCTATTGGACATGTCAAGGGCAAGTTTTCAAATAAACTTCATTTAGTGTATGACTTGTCCGCGCCTCATTGTTCTCACATCCCAAGTTTGAACCCCCTAATACCCTCAGAGGAATTTTCCCTTAAATATACATCAGTCAACCTAGGTATTCAAGCCATCATTAGCATAGGAGTAGGTGCTTGGCTGTCCAAAGCGGACATCTCAGGCGCATTCAAATTACTGCCCATCAAGCCATCCCTCTGGCAATGACATGGAATCAAGTGGAAAGACTTGTATTACTTCGCCACTAAGTTGACATTTGGCTCTAAAAGCAGCCCGTGGCTGTTCAATACTTTTGCCCAATTCCTTTCCTGGACCCTGTTGCACCATGCACAGTGGCAGGAAGTGATCCACTATCTTGATAACTTCCTGCTCATTGAGAAACCCGGTGAGCCCCCAGTAGACTTGGACAGCTTAAGAGCAGAGCATAAAGTGGAAGGCCCAGCACAGTCCATCACCTTCTTGGGTGTCACGCTCGACACACGCTCTATACAGGCCAGCCTGCCTCCCGATAAGTTAACTCAGATCAGATCGGTTGTTCACACCTTTACCTTTACTCGTAGGTATGAGCCAAACAACCCCCCCGCCCGGTTCGGTTCGCACCAGAACTTACGAACAGGCAAAAAATTTGTGCGACACAAACACCGTTAAAGCCTATGGGACACGAACATGAAAAATCAAAAGTGCTAATTTTTAA
Organism: Aquarana catesbeiana; assembly: GCF_042186555.1. Classification (NCBI taxonomy): domain Eukaryota; kingdom Metazoa; phylum Chordata; class Amphibia; order Anura; family Ranidae; genus Aquarana; species Aquarana catesbeiana. Next base: position 158,207,950 of record NC_133336.1, read on the forward strand.
AGGCTTATATGCATGTTATTGCCATAAAAAGTGTTTGGGGACCTGGGTCCTACCCCAGGGGACATGTATCAATGCAAAAAAAATGTTAAAAACTGACGTTTTTTCAGGAGCAGTGATTTTAAGAATGCTTAAAGTGAAATAATAAAAATGAAATATTCCTTTAAATATCGTGCCTGGGGGGTGTCCTTAGTATGCCTGTAAAGTAAAGCGTCTTTCCCGTGTTTAGAACATTACCACAGCAAAATTACATTTCTGAAGGAAAATATGTCATTTAAAACTGCTCGCGGCTGTAATGAATTGTCGGACCGCAACAATATAGATAAAAAAAATCATTGAAAAAAACAGCATGGGTTCCCCCCAGTCCAATACCAGGCCTTTTGGGTCTGGTATGAATATTGAGGGGAACCCGGCACCAAATTTAAAAAAAAAAATTGCAGGGAGGTCCCCCCAAAATCCATATCAGGCCCTCCAGGTTTGGTATGGATTTTACAGGGAACCCTGCGCCAAATTTTTTTGGCGCAGGGGGTCCCCCAAAATCCATACCAGACCTTTATCCGAGCACGCAACCTGGCAGTCCGCAGGAAAAGAGAGGGGATGAGAGAGCACACCCCCTCCTGAACCATACCAGGCCACATGCCCTCAACATGGGGAGGGTTTTTAGGGGTCCCCATGTTGATGAGGACAAGGGCCTCATTCCCCACAACCCTTGCCCGGTGATTGTGGGAGTCTGCAGGTGGGGGGGCATATCGGAATCTGGAAGCCCCCTTTAACAAGGGGACCGCCAGATCCCGGCCCCCCTATGTGAATGGCTATCGGGTACATTGTACCCCTACGCATTCACCAAAAAAGTGTCAAAATGGTAAAAATGACAGTAGACAGTTTGGGACAAGTCCTTAAAATAAATACATAAGTGTCCCACGGTGTAAGTTCTTTGATGACAGCACAGACAAAAAAAAAATGGAAATACTTTGCCTCCATGGGAGGTGTCCAGCGACTGCAGGCTTTTTGCAATGACAGCTGTTATATAGCTGAGGGCTGGGCCACCTGGCGACGTAAACGGGTGACCTCACCCCTTCTGACATCCTGGGGGGCCAGGATCTGGGGGGCCCCCTGTTAAAGGGGGCTTTCAGATTCCGATAAGCCCTCTGCCTGCAGACCCCCACAACCACCAGGCAAGGGTTGTGAGGAAGAGGCCCTTGTCCCCATCAACATGGGGACAAGGTGTTTTGGGGGGACCCCAAAACACCCTCCCCATGTTGAGGGTATGTGGCCTGGTATGGTTCAGAAGGGGGGCGCTCTCTCGTCCCCCCTTTTCCTGCAGCCTGCCAGGTTGCATGCTCGGATAAGGGTCTGGTATGGATTTTGGGGCGAAACCCCACATAATTTTTTTATTTCGGTGTGGTGTTCCCCTTAAAATACTTACCAGACCTGAAGGCCCTGGTATGGATTTTGGGGGGCCCCCACACAATTTTCTTTTACATTTTGGCCATGAGGGTCATCCCTTAGGGGCGGTCCTTCATTTCGCGCCTCTTGATTTTTCTCTCACAGGCGCAAGATCCCGACCAAATTCTCAGGCTGAACAAAGCAGCAATAGCGGATTTGTCAATGTGGGAAAAATTTCTCACAAACTGGAATGGAATTTTCAATGTTGATTCCATGAGTATCCTCTTCTTCACCTCGGGTAGTCACGGTCGCCACAGCCTCTACAGGCTTTGTTGCAATTTTTGGCCATCATTGGTTTGCAGGGCCATGACCACCAGAAATCCTCCTGATCCCTGGGTTCAGTCAGTCATCCTCACTATTCGAACTCTACCCCATTGTGGCAGCAGCTCAGGTCTGGGGCAGCACCTGGTCAGGGCAAACAGTGACCTTTGCCACAGACAATCAGGCCACAGCTAATATCATAAATAAAGGCAGGTCCAAATCGCTAGCCATCGTGTAATTCTTGCGCAGGCTGGTGCAACTATCCCTGCAGCATCAATTCAATGTGCACTGTATCTATATCCCGGGCAAGTGTAACGTCTCGGCCGACGCACTGTCCCACTTTAACTTTGCTTCATTCTTTTCGCAGGAACCTGGAGCCAATCCGACCACTTCTCTTATCCCACCTTGGGACGCTGGGTTAAAGGAACACCTACATGATGTGACCCGCCTCATAAATCAGTCATTATCCCGCAACATCCTGAAGGCCTACCACACCACCTGGAACACCTATGACAGGTTTCTAGCCTCATACCCCGGGGCAGTGTCAGGAGACGTCAAGCATGTCCTGGCCTTCATATCATACTGCCACACACAGCTTGCTCTATCACATAACTCTAACTCTACTTAGCTGGCATCCAGAATTCCGTCTTCTTACAGGACCCTGCTAAGCCATCCCTGTTTGCAGACCACACAGTAAAATCCATCCGATATCCAGAGGCAGTGGCCCGTAACCAATAGCAAGCGCCCACCCATCACTAGTGCCATCTTCAGGAACATGTCTACCATCCTTTCACACTCCCTGTTTGGGTTTTTACCCAGCCTGATCATCCAAGCAGCCATCTACCTGGCCTTCTATGGTTTCTTATGGCCGAGAGAGTTCACCGCCACAGGCCCCATCTTTTAGGTATTGCGCAGACGCTGCATGAAACGCCAACAAGATCACTTTGTCCTGCATCTCGTAGGACAAAACGCAACAGTCCAGACCCAGGGGTAGACATCAAGCTATTCCAAACCCACAACGCCTGGTGCCCAGTGGCGATTCTAGACCAGTTGTTGTCTCATCTTCTCATGAGCGTAGAGGATCGAGGAAGCGGGGCACAGGAGCGTCACCAGGATTACCCTTGTTGGGACCCATAATGTCTGTATTTTCAACTTAAATGTAAGTTGACAACTGTATGTTTATTAAAGTTTTAGAAAACGTCTACACTCAGAGGTGCCTCTCTCCTTGTCTTTTTGTCTCATCTGCCCAACTTATCGGAGTCCAGCCCGTTGCTACCTTTCCTTACCAACCCTCTGAGTGGTAGCCAGTTCACCAGACACATTAGGATCCTCTTGCTTAACTTAGGCCTTGACCCCGGTCGCTATTCTGGACATTCCTTCCGTATCGGAGCAGCGTCAGCCGCATTACAACACAGGGTGACAGACCATGTCTTCAAGAACTGGTGGAAATCCACTTGCTTCGATCGATATATTCCGAATCCTCGAGCAGAGATGTCGCAAGCCTTCAGTAAGCTTGTTAAGTAGTACATTACCAGCTTAATAAAATATTTACCTCCCTATCCATATGTTCTTGCCCCCTTTTCTTGGCATATTGTCCAGCCAACCAGGGCATACATCAGGTCTACTTTATGTTGTTAGTCTTGTGGTGTGTTTATGTGGTTCACATCTCTCCAGTTTATAGGGCTTTGACCATAAATAAGAAGGCCAGTATGGTGGCCTGAATTTTTGGGAGGAGCCCAGGGGACTATTTAAGCAGACCACCCACCTGTGGTCTTTGTCAGTTCCTGTGTTCAGTACCCTTCCACCCATTCCCCTTTTCAGGGCACTTCTCTAAAAACACATCCCCTCTACAACCATCCCCCTTTTCTTGGCATACCGTCAAGCCGATCAGGCCACACTTCAGGTCTACTTTATGTTGTTAGTCTTGTGGCATGTTTATGTGGTTCACATCTCTCCCGGTTATAGGGCCCTGACCATAAATATATGTGTAGCTAGAGCAGAGATACATCTTATAATGGAAAGTCATTAAAATTATTTTTCTGTTTCAATTTGCATCAAGCTATAATTATAATACTGTATATATAAATAAAACTGCCACAAAATTAAATTGCACTGCAATAATGGTAATCATGCTATTTTGCCACCCTTGCTAACAGCTGGAGCCATTGTGTACACAGTTTAAGATGATCTACTAATGAATCAAGTGAGGTGAGGCTTACTGCACTTCCCAGCAGCCTTTCCCTTATTACAACACTGCTAGTAGTCATATTACATGCAACAACTTGTGTTTGTCACAAGACACGTTACTGATTACAAATTTTTTTATATCACTCATAGAGCTCCAAAAAATGGGGCAAAGGTACACAGGCAAAATTCTAGTCTAGCCTAAATGCATTACTAATACTTATCTTATACTGGCATAATTTCTGTAATATTTATATATATGTAGCACACCCCTCATCGGAGCTGCAGAAGTTAGGATTCCCCACTGCTACACGGCCAGGCACACAACATTTCCTTCATGCATTCAGACACAGAAAACAGTCCTTTGTTTGTTTTTGATGTTTTATTAGGGGTTGATAACTTGGATAGGGAAGGGAGTTATATTTTAACTTTAACTTGTAATACATATACAACATTCAACAGTTGACTTAGGTAGCCCTACAACAATTTGCAGGTCCACTTAGAAAAATACAAAAGTTACCCTTCCCCACCAAGTTGGGTACTAAAGATATGAGCTGCACACTAAAGGTTTACAATGCATAAAGGGACATACAATAGCCCCTCAAATAGTATATATAGTAAAGGTAGGCTGCACTCGACTTTTTGAGAGGCAGCCTCAAAACATTTAAAATGTCGCTAAGAACCCAAACTGTATAAATGATAATTGTGAAATTGAAGCATTCACATAAAAGTAGTACGAAAAGAAAGACAAAGCAAGAAAGTAGTGAATAGAGGGGAAGGGGACATGGTAAGGAGTCAGGACTAGGCCAAGACTAATCTTCACCTTGGGGGCAAAGTTGATAAATTTGAGCCGGTTAAAGTGACCACAATGGGTTTATTCAAGCTGGTCAAATTATGCTTCTCTGTGTGTGTTGCAATATTTATGCAGTATATCACCTATGAGCAACCTTTTCTTTGTACAATTTCTGGGTACAATTGTCTTTACAAAAAAACAAAAATGCTTTATCGCAGCCATAACATCATTTTCAGCTTTGGATAATGTGTGGAAAAGTTATGTAACCCCATTTAGGAAATTTTTACTTACATCTTGTTCATGTGATGACCATATATAAAAAATTTTAGTTTTAGTAGTGGCACGTGTTTGATCAAGCAATAATAGGCCTGCATTGACCAATGAAAGTAATAGCCACAACAGATTGAAATACAGAGGGGATGCCAGATTGATAGCGAGTAATAAAAAATACTTCATAGTACCACCCTACATTTCCTGCACCACCTAAACATATGAGAGCTATAACCCTCAGTTATGTATAATCCTTTCACTGCCAGAGCCATTTTTGCTCTTATTTTTTTTTGCACATATATTTAACGGCTCCCCCCCCTGCTGACTGCATATAAATGGCCAGGAGGGACAAATGAGTACAACACTGTGTTGGCCAGCACTACAGAGGAAAAAGATTTGGGGTACTTAATTCAGATGATTGCAAAATGACCAAACAGTGTGACCAGGTATTGGGAAAAGCAAATAGAATTCTAGGATGCATTACTAGAGGGATCACCAGCAGGAGAAAGGAGGTCCTGATTCCCCTATATAGATCTTTAGGTAGACCTCATTTAGAATACTGTGTCCATTTCTGGCAACCTCACTTACAAAAAGATATTGATAATATAGAACAAGTCCAGAGATGGGTAACAAATGGTGAAAGGTCTGGTGGATAAAACATATCGGGAGTGATTTCAGGAACTTAAAGTGTTACTAAACCCACAACAGTAAAATCAGTCTGCATATGCAGTAAAGCATGCTTGTTATATTCACTGTGGAACCTAAGGGGCTAATCCTCTGCATTGTGTAAAAAAGGCTGTTTGATTCAGTATGCACAGATCCTTCCCTTCTTGCATTGTCCCCAAAACATGTCCAGATAAGACAGAGTTACTGGAGTCAGGCTGCATATGCTCAGTTTGATGTCTATTGCTAGAGAGTTTTTTTTGTTCTTGGAGGAGTGCATGAAATCAGCTCAGGGCTGATCAGCACTGTCCAGACAGTGAGTCAGGGGTCCTGCATCCTGTAACCGAGGCCCTGATTCATCACCGACAATAGCCATGCTAGCCAAGGTTGCCTTCCATTATCCTCCTGCTTAAGAACACGATAGGGTACATTCATACCTGTAACATGAAGAAACTCTGCCATCTTTGGTCACTCACATTCTCCAGGTTTGAGGCCTACAATAAGGAATTATTAAGGCTTAACACAGAGCAGATGATCTGATTCCCAGTGGTCCAATTGATAGCAAACTGAATTTGCTGCTTGTTATGAACTGGCCAAGGGTACCTCCCCCTGTTTTCCTAACCTCAGGACATGGAAAGGGTATGCACATACCTGTTGAAAAAAGCCATTCTGCCCTCTTAGCCACTTTTGTTCTCCTGGCCTAAGGCTCACACTCCCTATATCTGAGGATATTTTATATAAAAGATTGTCCACACTGGTTGCTTTTCTTCTGCTTTATTTGAGCCATAACAGGTTGCTCCATCGTACAGCACACAGCAACATAGGTTCCTCCTATCCAGAAAATCTCACAGGTTCAAAAATCAGGGGTTTTTGTCTTTCTCAGTACATTTCTTGACCTGGAATCTGGAATTTACTAAAGGCATAATGGGCTTTATTCACAATGTGGTATTTTACCACATTCGAGTATGCAGTAAGATACTTCACAGCGTTTTTCAAAACGTTTTTTGTCATTCACTAAAAAAAGCTACTAAAATACAGCGTGACTTTTTTTATGAAGTCATGCGGTATTTTAGTAGTGAAATCCTGCATCCTTAACACGGGCTATAAAGTATCTTAGCTGGCGTCCTTAACACAGGCTGTAAATAGCTGGTTGTTAAGGAGTGGACGGCTTCTGGCATCCTCAACAAACAGTAACTGTCATGGGTATTAAGAAGCAGGCTGCCACCACATCCTTAACAACCGATGAGTCATCAGCTGTCAGCGGGGTTGCCCACTGACAGCTGAATGTAAAAAAAAATGCTGGGAGAGAAAGATTAATTATAAAAAACAGCGTTCCCCTCCCCGCCCTAATCCATACCAGGCCCTTCAGGTCTGGTATGGCTTTTGAGGGGAACCCCCTTGCCTATTTTTTTTTTTAAATGGTGTGGGGTCCCCCCCAAAATCTATACCAGACCCTTTATCTGAGTATGCAGCCTGGCAGGTCAGAAAAGGGGGGAGGAGCAAGCGCCCCCCCCCCCCCCCTCCTGAACCATACCAGGCCACATGCCTTCTATCCAGCAGGTAGCACTGTAGTGTGTATCTATGGTAATGTAATCAGAGGAAGTGTTATCTCTCTCAGTGTATGTAGTTGTATCCTCTTTGTTCCTGTTCCCTGATAAAGACATGCTGTAAGATATGTTCTGCTATTTCTCAAAAAAACACAGAAGCTTCCAGCGCATTATTTAAATACTCTGTACAACAAGTTACGGGCCCAGCACACCCAGAAGGTACCCAGCAGGCATCCAGGCACTGGAAAGAATTCTACAGTGAGTCAGTGAGTACTTTATACAAGCTACTGAAAAATGGCAAGTGGTTCAGATGTGAAGTTTGGAATAGTAAAGCTGAACAATGCCAATTACCAGCTGTGGAAGTTCAAGCTAGAAACGCTTTTTAGCATGGATGACTTGTGGTCAGTCCTGAATACAGACAGACCCACAAATGGGGAGATGGAGGACTGGGACGGGAAAGATAGACAGGCAAAAGCGACGATAAGCTTACTAGTGGAAGATGACCAACTTATCCACATAAGAACAGAGAAAACAGTCATGTGGACTTTATTACAAAAACTGCATGAGCGTTCAAGCCTCAACAGTAAGCTCTTTCTTCTAAGAAAGCTCTATAATATAAGACTAGAAGAAGGCCAGCAAATGTGTGACCACATGAATGCTATGCTAGAAATCATAGTGCAGCTATGCACCATCGGAGAGGATGTCAAAGATAACCATATTGTTGCCCTGCTCTTCTGCAGCCTTCCAGAGACATATACTGCTCTTATTAACGCTTTAGAGACTTCAAGAGTTCATTGCCATGTCTAGGAACAAATTCCAACACAAACCAGGAATAATACTCAAATTCCGACAATGGGGGAAAATACATAAGCAAAGAAGTGGCCTCATATCTGAGGAGACAAGAAATAGTACACTAGACAACCACACCATACACTCCTGAACAAAACGGTGTAGCAGAAAGTAAAAATCGCACTCTTATAGAAATGGCCAAATGCATGTTGTCGGATGCCAACCTACCTCACAAGTACTGGGGAGAAGCAGTAATGACCACAACCTACCTACAGAACAGACTACCCTCAAAAGCCATTAAAAGTACTCCATTTGAAATGTGACATGGTTCAAAGCCTAGCATAGGGCACATAAGAGTGTTTGGATGTAAAGCATATGCCTATAATCCAAGTGAAAAGTGATCCAATCTGGAGAACAGAGCCATAGAGGGCATTCTAGTAGGCTACAGTGAGCAAACTAAGGGTTACAGAATCCTAGACCCAAAGACTTGCAAAGTGACAATAAGCCGTAGTGTTTATTTTGATGAGAGCCCATCATCAGATACAAAGATCCCTGAAAGTTGTGAAGTGAATATGCCCAGCAAACCAGAAGAAAAGGTTGACCAAAGCGAACCTGTGCACAAGAGGTGGAACATTGCCTAAATCAAGTTCCCCACCAGATCCTGCTGAACTGTCTGAAGTCAGAAGATCCACTCGGCCTACAAAGGGGATACCACCCCAAGAGCTGTCATACACTGTCAAAACACACAGCATACTGAACCAACATCATGGGAAGACGTAGAAAAATTGCCAAAACATGAAGCCAATACATGGAGAAAGGCAGCAGCAGAAGAATTAAAGTCACTTCAAGAAATTAAAAACCTGGACACTCACAGAGCTCCCTCCTAACCGCAAAACTATAGTAAGTAAGTGTACTTTCAAAGTAAAGTCAGGCGCAGAAGGAAGTCACAAATACAAAGCCAGACTAGTTGCCAAGGGATACTCCCAGAAATTCATGAAAGATTACGATGAAACATTCGCTCCGGTCGTAAAACACTCCACCTTTAGAGCACTTCTTAGCATTGCAGCAGGGAAGGGCATGCAAGTGAAACACCTAGACGTTAAAGCTGCTTTCCTATATGGAGACATTAAGGAAGATCTCTACATGGAGCAATCACCAGGGTTTGAGCAAGGAGACAACCTTGTGGGTAAACTTCAGAAAAGCATCTACGGTCTTAAGCAATCTGCAAGGATGTGGAATGAAAAAGTGAATGAAGTACTTACCAGAGAAGGATTTTCAAGAAGTAAAGCAGACCCCTGTCTCTACTCCAGGAATGAAGAAGACAGATGGATATACATCCTTATTTATGTTGATGACATTATAACCTGTTTTGAACAAGAAGGGGATTATAATCAGTTCACAAGCTGAAAATTTTGAAATCAAAGAGCTAAGGAACATTAGCTACTATCTAGGAAGCCAAATAGAGAGATAAGAAGATGGAAGTTATCTTCTCAACCAATCTCAGAAAATCTCTGAAATCTTGAAACAATTACATATTCAAGATGCAAAGGATGTGAAAACTCCTATGAAACCAGGTTATCAAAAGAGCAATCAAGCAGAAAACTTGCTACCCAACAATAATATGTATCGCAGAGCAATTGGTAAGCTGCTATATGTAGCCACTGTGACAAGAACAGACGTAGCTGCAGCAGTGGGCATACTATGCTGGAAAGTTTCAGCTCCCTGTCAGTAAGACTGGAACGCAGTAAAAGAGTGATACAATACCTCAAAGGAACAATTCAGATGAAGTTACAGTTACCAGCAACATCCAGTCCAAAACTGGTCGGGTATGTGGATGCTGATTGGACCAGGGACTGCACAGACCGCAAATTCACAAGTGGATTCATCTTCCAGTATGGGAAAAGAACCATAAGTTAGTCTAGTCGAAAGCAACAAACAACTGTCGCTCTATCTTCAACTGAAGCAGAGTATATTGCAGCAGCACATGCGTGTTAAGAAGCGATATGGATTTGTCAACTTTTTGTGGACATTGGGATAGACATGTCAAAACCAATTCCCATTTTTGAAGACAACCAGGGATGTATAAAGCTTGCGCAATCAGAAAGGGTCAATCCTAGAACCAAACACATTGATCAAGCATCACCTACTGAGGGACAATCAAGGGCAAGGTGTTATTGACATTCAATATTGCCAGTCAGAGGAGATGACTGCCGATATACTCACCAAGCCTTTGCTAAAGAAACGTCATAGTTATTTCCAGAAGAAGCTGAATGTAATTTGACAAAGCACAAGGTGTTGAGAAGGGGTGTTGGGAAAATAACAGCATGTAATATAAAGTACTCTGAACTATACACTGTATGCATTATACCTATCTATCCAGCAAGTGGCACTGTAGTGTGTATCTATGGAAAAGTAATCAGAGGAAGTGTTATCTCTCTCAGTGTATGTAGTAGTTGTATCCTCTTTGTTCCTCTTTGTATCCTCTTTGCTTCCAGCACATTATTTCAATACTCTGCACAATACTCTCAAGATGGGGGGATGCTTAGGGGAAGGGGGCGCTCTGCCCCCCCAAGCACCTTTTTAAGGGCCTTATTCCCACAACCCGCTGGTGGGTGTGGGGGTCTGCAGGCATGGGGCTTATCATAATCTGGAACTGACCCAGTATGCCCCAGTTGGTGATATCACAGGGAAGTGGTGCCACCCAGTGATTTCACTGGGTGGCACCGCCCCTTAGTTATTTAAGAACTGTCAGACAGCAAAGCTGGCAGAAGGCTTGTGTCTTCATTGGGAGCGAAGCAGGTTGTTGTTTTTTATGTTTTTTTTTGAGACAGCATCATGATTGATGATGGACCTACATCGGGGGACATTTTTTTAACTTTTTTTTTTAAATAATGGACTTATCAAAAACTGTCTACTGTCCTTTTTTACACTACATGTTTTTTTGGTCAAAGAGTAGAGGGCCCCCTTGTTAAAGGGGCTTCCATGTTCTGATAAGCCCCCGCCCTCACACACCCACAATGCCAGGCCAGGGATGTGGGGAGTAGCCCTTGTCCACACAAAGGACCCCCCTATATTGAGGGCATGTGGCCTGGTATGGTTCAGCCCCCCCGCCGAGCTGTATTCTCGGATAAGGGTCTGGTATGGATTTTGGGGGGCCCATGCCATTTTTTTCTTTTACATTTTGGAGCAGGGGTTCTCCTCAAAATCTATACCAGACCCGAATGGCCTGGTATGGATTGGGGGGACCCCATGCCATTTTTTTCTTAATTTTTAAGTGCTGGCTTTTTTTTTACATTTAGCTGTCAGCGGGAATAAATGTGAAGCTCTGCTGACTTCCATCATCATGTGCATATAAAAGCTTCCTTGCATGCAGGGCTGGCACTCCCGCTAGGTGAACTGGGCAGCCCTGCCGCCTAGGGGCACACTGCTGCCTAGCCTAGCCTAGGGAGGATGCAGGCAGGCTGGCCCGGATAGATGGATCACTAATGTACTGTAGTTCCCGGCTTCCTCCAACCTCCTCTCCACTCCCAGCTCCGACAGCAGCCAAAGGACAGGCAGATTAGGGCCCCCGAAGACCGGCTGGAGGCACATGCAGCTAGGGACTGATACCCGCCCTCCTCTCCACTCCCAGCTCCGACAGCAGCTGAAGGACAGATGGATCAGGGCCCCGCCGAGGACCCGCAGGAGGCGTGTGCAGCTAAGGACTGTTACCTGCCCTCCTCTCCACTCCCAGTGGCCCGGAGGACAGGCGGTTTGGGGGCAGGCGGGAGGTGCATGCAGCCAGGGACTACAACCCGTTAGAGTCCGCGTTCTATGACATAAAGCAGAGCACCCCCATCCTCACCAGCCAGAAGGAGAAAGGTCCTCCCTGCTGCCGGCCAGTGTGAACAACCTATAGATGGAGGTACCTAGCATCATAAACATAACACACTTACCCACAGACTGGGACAGGGGGTGCACAGAAGGGACTGCAGATAGGGCTAGGGGCCCCACTTTCATCCCCAATCCCCTCTCTCTTTCTCTCATCCGCCCCTCTCACGCCTCTCTCATCCCGCTCTCTCATCCCCAATCCTCTCTCTCTCTCCACAATCCTCTTTCTCTCTCTCTCTCTCTCTCTCTCTCCACAATCCTCCCTCTCTCTCCACAATCCTCTCTCTCACCCACAATCCTCTCTGTCTCTCTCTCATCCTCCTCCCCTCTCTCTCATCCCTGATCCCCCCCTCGCTCTCCCTCTCTCTCTCTCTCTCGCGCTCTCTCTCATACCCAATCATCCTATTGAAGGAGGTACTGGGCATCATACACATAATAACACACTTACCCACGGACTGGGACCCCCTGTCCCAGTCCGTGGGTAAGTGTAAGGGCTTGCCTTGGTTGAAGTCCATAGTGCAGAGATGTATGCTCACCCTTGCAAATACACACAGCCCACCGTAACAAGGTAAGAATCTACCTGGGCTGTGAATCTGTGCACGGGGGCTTGACAGGAATTTGCCAAAGGATTGACCAGGTAAAGCCGTAGTCAGGGATTCCAGAAGTCAGAATAAATGATAAACAAGCCAGGGTCAGAAGCCGGGGTCAGTCTTGGAACACTGTAACTTGAACACAGGAACACTGGAACACTGGAATACAAGAGACACAGGAACACAGGACCCTTTGGCAATGATAGAGACAAGAGACAATGAACTGACAAAGCCCTCAGAGCTGGCCGCTCAGCTGTCGGCTAATTGTCAGCTCCTATCTCTCCACAGTGACTCACCTGTTGCTGATCCTGCTCATCGTTCCTGCCTACTTAAGCCGTCCAGTCCAGATGATCTCTGCCTTTGCCTTGGTCACATCTCTAGCTGCTTGCCAACCGGCTCACTCCGATATACGTCAGCAGAAGGGCACGTACAGGTATATTAACGTACCTGTACGTTGCCCTTTAAGAAGCCATTTGCGCGTGCGTGGACTCGATGTCCGTGGGGATACCCGCGATTGTCTCACGGAGAGGAAGAACGGGGAAATGCTGATGTAAACAAGCATTTCCCCATTCTGCCTAGTGACACTGATTACAGCTCCCTGTAATTGGGAGCGGTGATCATTGTCATGTCATACATAGCCCAGCCCCCCCACAGTTAGGATCATTCCCTAGGACACACTTAACCCCTTCACTGCCCCCTAGTGTTTAACCCCTTCACTGCCAGTCACATTTACAAAGTAATCAATGCACTGATCGCTGTATAAATGTGACTGGTCCCAAAATAGCGCCAAAAGTGTCCGATCTGCCCGCCATAATGTCGCAGTCATGATAAAAATCGCTGATCCGCCACCATTACTAGTAAAAAAAAATTATTAATCAAAATGCCATAAAACTATCCCCTATTTTGTAGACGCTATAACTTTTGCGCAAACCAATCAATAAACGCTTATTGCAATTTTTTTTTTTACCAAAAATATGTAGAAGAATACATATTGGCCTAAACTGAGGAAAAAACATTTTTATATATATTTTTTGGGGATATTTATTATAGCAAAAAGTAAAAAATAATGCGTTTTTTTCAAAATTGTTGCAATCTTTTTGTTTATAGCGCACAAAATAAAATCTGCAGAGGTGAATACCACTAAAAGAAAGCTCTATTTGTGGGGAAAAAAGAACTTCAATTTTGTTTGGGAGCCACGTCGCACGACCACGCAATTGTCAGTTAAATCGACAGTGCCGAATCGCAAAAAGTGCTCTAGTCTTTTGCCAGCCAAATGGTCCAGGGCAGAAGTGTCTAGAGACGTTCTCCTGTTTTCCTGTTAAACACATGCTTGGCTGACATTCCTTCTGGCTCCAGATCCTGCTTGCTGTTCTACTACGCTGTTCTCTGGCTTCCTGACTTTTTGGCTTGTCTGACTATCCGTTCAGGTTCCTGAACTCTGGCTATGTTTTGACTATGTTTACTCTGTTTACCTTTTTTTATTATTATTAAACAAGTGTGATTTAACTGTACTTCTGTCTCAGTCTGATTTATGGTTTCTGACACTCTCTCTCTCCCCCCAATCCTCTCTCTCTCTCCCCCAATCCACCCAATCCTTTCTCTCTCCCCCTATCCTCTCTCTCCCCCAATCCCCCTCTCTCTCTCTCTCCCCAATCATCCCTCTCTCCCCAATGCCCCCTCTCTCTCTCTCCCCCCAATCCTTTCTCTCTCCCCCAATCCTCTCTCTCCCTCCCCCCTCTCCCCCCAATCCCCTCTCTCTCCCCCAATCCACTCCCTCTCTCTCTCTCCCCCCAATCCCCTCCCTCTTTCCCCCAAAACCCCCCTCTCTCTCTCTGTCTCTCTCTCTCACATCCTTCCATCTCACCCCTCTCTCCTCTCTTTCATCCCCAATCATCCCCTCTCTCATCACCAAGCATCAATTCAATTCAAATAAGCTTTATTGGCAGGACCAAATACATGTTAGCATTGCCAAAGCATCTCTCTCTCTCCAATCCTCCCTCTCTCTCTTTCTCTCCTCCAATCCTCTCTCTCTCTTTCTCTCCCCCCAATCCTCTCTCTCTCTCTCCCAATCCCCTATCTCTCCCCAATCCTTTCTCTCTCTCTTTCTCCCCACCAATCCCCCCTCTCTCTCTCTCTCCCAATCCCCTCTCTCTCCCCCCCAATCTTCTCTCTCTCCCCCAAATACTCTCTCTCTCCCCCAATCATCTCTCTCCCTTCCTCCCTCTCTCTCTCTCTCTCTCTCTCTCCCTCTCTCAATCCTCTCTCGCTCCCCCCAATCCCCCTCTCTCTCCCCCAATCCTCTCTCTCCACTGTACCCCCTCTCTCTCCCCCCAATCCTCTCTCTCCCAATGCTCGCTCTCTCCTCCAATCCTCTCTCCCCAAATCCTCTCTCCCCCATCCCCTCTCTCTCTCCCACAATTCTCCCTCTCTCTCCTCCCAATCCTCTCTCTCTTTCATCCCCAATCCCTCCCCCCTCTCATGTAGATGGACAAATATTGGATACTGTATTGTGGGGAAAGATTGGCAAACCCAAGGCATACTGCAAGCAGGTACCAGCTACATAGATAACATCCACCCTCCAGCTCTCCACAATAGTCCCACTGTTAGGAGCTTTTTTTTCCAGGGGAGGGGGGGGCACAAGTAGCTGGTCTTACCTAGGGAACAAAATAGTCTAGCACCAGCCCTGCTTGCATGTGATTAAGTATTCTTTGCAAAGTAAAATTTCACTACATTCTCTCAGCTCTGGGGCAAAGTGCAACTTAAAAGTGTACAGCTCATTTTATTATAGTAAATCAACTCCAAAGTGACCAGGTATATTGGTAATCTATATACCTAAAATGCTAAACAATACATTGTCACTGACCTGAGGCTAGTGATACTTCATCTGAGGGCCTGTGAGTCACTGGCATTCCAGACAAATAGTCTTCATTTTTAAAGTTATTTAAAGTAACCTTGAACCCACAGATGAACTAAGCTGACAAATGAAAAACTATGCTGACTGCACTCGGAAGATATGCATAGTCTGCAAATTGTTTTATTATTATGTACATAGAAAGTTATATTGTGCAATTCTGTCATAGAATGGATTCATCATAGAACATCTTAATGAGTATAACCATTTTGCAGGATAGGTTGTCATCATACTGCTAGTTTATGAAGATGGAAGGGGTGTTTATTCATCAATGAATACTTTCCAGTCTTTGAAACAGATGTCTGCCTAGAGTGAGGAAGTGAAACAAGAAATTCATTGTGAGTGCAAGAAGATGTTGGATGATCAAGGGAAAATATATTAATATATGTAATATTAGGTTTTCCTGTTTACGTTGAATAGAGTTACACAACGAAAGAATTGTGCAGGCACAAGCACTACCTCTCCAATTCCTGCTTTCACACTTGTACTTCAATTTCTTTTTAAAATAAATGTTTTATAATTTAACATGAGCATATGCTTAGTAGATCCAGATAATTAGGCAGTTCAAACTATTTGCAAACTTTGAATTTTCTTGTAAATTTCAGACTAGACCCCCTCCTTCCCATTTCCCTATTGGTCACTGAGGTTGCTCATCAAATTTATAACTCTTTAGAGTTTAGGAAGGCAGGAAAGATGGGACTTTGGCTTGGTTTGACCAGTTTAAAAAGCAAACAATCCTATATAATATCTTGAAAGCTACCATATAACCACTGGAAACTAAAATGAATTAAAGTGGGATTTTCTGCATTAAGGTAAAAAAAAAACTTTCAATGTCAGCTCCCCCCCAGACTTCCCCTTAAACACTTACCATTCTTGATCCAGCACTGTGCCCGTCTGCTGCAGCTCTTCTCTCCTCCCCCCGGTCTCAATAGAGGTGGGAGCAATTAGTTGTCAGTCAAAACCAGTAGGGAGAGAGCGGGGTGGGGCCCAAACCATGCTGTGTGTGTCGATGGACACACACAGCCCATCTTGGGAGTGCGCCCACATGAGTGCCCCCATAGTAAGCGGCTTGCTATAGAGGCCACTCACAGAAGAAGAGAAATGGAGTGCACCAGCAGGGGGACCCCAGAAGAGGTGGTTCGAAACTGCTCTGTGCAAAATTGTTGCACAGAGCAGGTAAGTATAACATGTTTATTATTTTTTTTTTTTTTTTGCAAAATTTTTATTTAGTTTTCCATACGTATGAAAATGAAAACAGCATAGAACAGTATGCTCTGGGTGAAAATAAAAACATAGAAAGAAATATAGTTCAGTACAGGCATGCTGAATAAGGACAGGTAGCCAACTCTAGGTAAGACAATCCCTAGAGCCAGCTAATACATAGCTTCAACTAGCCCCTCCCTCCATTCAGTATGCTCCAGTTAAGGGCCTACCAATGGTTCCCCCTCGAACCACCCAGATATAGGTGGCCTATAGGCCCAGGAAAAAAAAGGGGGAAAACATATACAAAGATGTAAAGAAACAGAGAGAACGCCAACAAAACTTTGTTTTTGGAATTTCTGATCGTGTGTACACAAGTCCGAGGCACAAAAGTTCACGCATGCTCGGAATCAAGCAGAAGGAGCCGCACTGGCTATTGAACTTCCTTTTTCTCGTCCTGTACGTCGCCACGTTCCCACGTTTGTAATTGTTGGCCAACATTTGTGTGACCGTGTGTATGTAAGACAAGTCTGAGCCAACATCCTTCGAACAAAAATCCACGGTTTTGTTGGCGGAAAGTCCGATCATGTGTACAGGGCATATGGGTAGATGGACCTAAGGGTACACCCATCCTTATGAATAGGGCCAGAAAGAAGACCCATAAAAGAAACAAACCACTATACCACCATTTCCTTTAGTCCAACCCCAGCTACCTATAGTCCTAAAAAGTACGTTCTCTAAAGCATATGAGAACAATCACCACCAGAGTAATCACTATAATAACTGTTTGTAAATGTCAGAGATACTAAAATCAATCCATAGCACCCATATCTTATAATATTTTTGATAAGTATCAGGGCACTCATGTCTCCATTCTTTCACACTCTGAATCTCTTGAACTCTCTCTAGCTAATCCCTAATGGTTGGAAACATAGCTGACTTCCAGTGGTGTGGTATGAGGCTCCTACTTGCCTTTAGAAGATGGGGGAGTAAGGGGCACTTATAAGCCCCATTGACAATGTGCAATGGTGGAAAAGCATCGGTAGGGGGTCATGCACCAACTGACATTGATGGATATAACCAATCAGATTCTGCACTTCTGCCTAGAGTGGTTTGATCAAGGGACAGTCCCACCAGATATGCAGGAATGTACCAGTCTGCCCACAATCCCTCCAGTATGAAGCACATCTTTGTATATACGGGACAGTGCAGCAGGGACCCTATACCATCATGCTTAAAGTTTAAAGCAGAACTCCTGGGTTTTCAAACTAACCAAAGAGGTATGGGCTAGCATTGTAATTTTTTCAATGCTGCTGTCAGACACAATTCCCTTTCCCATTCTCTCATATAGTAGGGTACTGTATGTGTAGATTGGTTTAATAGCATGTTGTAAAGGTTAGATAACAATCAGGTGGTTTGGTCACCGTATAGGCATAAGGCCTCAAAGGTAGAGAGGGTATCTTGAGAGCATGGAAGCTTCCCAAAGAAGGATTGTAGCTGAGTATACTTTCATCCATCAAACGCACTAATACCCCACTCCTGTATAATCGTGGATAAGGGTTTTAGCCTTGAGCCATGTATGAACTGGAATTAGCGGATTTCCTACACCCTTCCCCCAGGAATTGAAGAAGGCCAATTGTTCACCTGGGAGAAACCAAGGAAAACCGCCCAGAGGAGACAATGGGAAGTGGGGTTTGGCTAGAGCATATTTTGCATTTAACCTGTCCCAGATTGCCAACGTGGCCTGAGAAAGTAGGGGATCTGCCACCCCTCTGTATGTGCAAGGTAGCCAAGGTGCATGCTCCACATTCCTACCCGCCATGGTTTTCTGAAGGGGAACACAGAGCTTGTCCAAGGTATGTAGGTTCCAATTACCAACATGCATTAGCACGTTAGCTTGGTAGTAAAGGGAAAGATCCAGGAGGCATAATCTGCCCGTCACCTTTGCGCGACGCATAAGGTCATAGGACAGATGTGGGGGCTTGCCATGCCATACAAAGGAGGTAAACATGCGACAAACCTGCTGAAAGTACGCCTTTGGTATTAATATTGGAACCATTTGAAAAAAAAAATTGTGGAAGCACCGTCATCTTTAAGATATTTATTCTACCTAGCCACGTAAACTGGGTATTACCCCAAGCCACCAAATTATCTTTTACTGCCGTCCGGAGTGGAGGTAAGTTAGCCTGAAATAGATCCTTTGGATCAGTGGTCAGGGAAACACCCAGATACTTAATAGGGCCATCCTGCCACTTAAAGGGGAAGGAGTCTGCCATAGTTTTCTTATCCTCTAAAGGCACATTAAGGGGCTTTATCACGGATTTACTAAAAATGATCTTGAAGTTTGAAAAGTCCTCTCCACTTCCTGGAGGAGATTTGGGAGGGCCACTAATAAAGAAAATGATGTCTTCCACAAAAGCGGCTAACTTATCTTCTGTAGACCTTACCTGGATGCCCAGGTTATTAGAATTCATCCTGACATTTCTTAAGAAGGCTTCCATCACTAAAATAAAAAGTAACAGGGATAGGGGTCACCCCTGCCTGGTCCCATTGGAAATGGTTAGGGGGGAAAGAAAGAACTTGATTCACCTTCACTTGGGCCATAGGACACCAGTATAAGGCAGCTACTCACACCCTCATCCTATCCCTCAGTGCAAGCTTCCATAGCACTAGCATTTTGAACAGCCTGTCGATCCCATCAAAAGCTTTTTCAGCATCAGACGAGAGGATAAGACAAAGGAGTCACCGCTCCCTGGCCCAATGAATTAGAGAAATCGCCCTTTGAGAGTTGTCCCTACCCTCCCTACCAGGGACATTCCCACCTGATCCCTATGGACCAGCTCTCCCAGAAAATCTTTAAGCCAGTTTGTCAAGATCTTGGCCAAGATCTTAATGTCCAAGTTTAAGAGGGAGATTGGACAATAGCTCTGGCAAAGTGCTGGGTGTTGGTCTTTGCCATCTTTAGTGATACAGTAATGTGTGCCCATAAAGCCTTGGGCAGGATGTGGCCATTTTTAGTCAATAAGTTAAGGTACAATGTCAAAGGCAGCAGGAGAAGGTATATTTTAGCAGATTGGCCCCAGAATCTTTACAGAGGGCAGCAGCCCCCGATTCCTCCACACGGGTGGCAATTTCAGAAGGTGAGTGAAATTTTTGAAATGGGACTCTGGTGATACGGATTTTCATCTAAGCGCTCTAGGCAACATTTGTTTCTCTGTTCATAAAACTTGTGGGCCACAAAATGCAGTCTTTGCTGAGTTTGAGCATCTAGGAGAAGTTGTAATTGTAATTGTTTCCTCAGGGCCTTTAGTTGGTTGCCTATTTGGGGGTCTCTTCTCTGTTTATGGACAAGGCACAGGTCAGCTATTTGTTTAACAACCTATGAAGTTTAGAATTGAGCTGTTTCTTTAGGAAAGAGCAATAAACACACTCCTCAAACCACCACCTTATGTGCCTCCAAACAGCACACTCAGAGATGTCTCCCATGGAATTTTCAAGAAACTACTGCTTTAAGGTTGTTACGGACTGAACCCATCCACGTCCGCATCATCCAACAGGTTCTCCTTAAGATGCCACGTCCATGGACTACACAACCTGCACAATGGTGCAATAATCAATTCCACAGGGGCATGGTCCGAGATAGACATGTGCTGTTTGTTTCGTTCTGAATTGAAATCCAGATGAATTTTAGTTTTTTGGAAATCTGGATGTATCCGAATTTCCAAATTACAATAGTACCAAATTTAAACAAATCCAAAATTCGATTCGTTTTCGAATTGTTTTCAAATCATTTTCAAATTCGAATAGTTTTCAAATTCGAATTAGAAAAGTTTTCAAATTCGAATAGTTTTCGAATTTCCAAAGAGAATAAAATAGAATAGAAAATAAAGGAATAGAATAGAAAAAAAATGAATATAAAAGAATGTAACAGAAAATATAATAAGATAATAGAGTAAAACAGAACAAAATAAAATAGAAAATAAAAGAACAGAATAGACTAGAATATAATATAATTAAAAATATAGAATAGAATATTATAGAATATAACCATCTTCTGAAATTCGAATTTCAAATAGAATAAATATTAATTTGAATACAAATGAATAGACTATAATAGAATAGAAAAGAAAATAATAAAAAAAAATAGAATCAATTTGAATTTGAATAGAATAGAAAATAATAGATTAGAATAGAATAGAATAGAATAGAAAATAACAAAATAATATAGAAAAAAAATCAGAATAGAATAGAATAGAAAATAACAGAATAGTATATAAAAAAAAAACAACAGAATATAATAGAATTAATATAACCATCTTCCGAAATTCGAATTGCAAATAGAATCAATTTGAATAGAAAACAAAATAATAGAATAAACAAATAGAAAAGGAATACAATTAGGAAAACAATAGAATAGAATAGAAAGAATATAACCATTTCCTAAAATTCAAATGGAATCGATTCAAATTTGAATAGATTAGAAAAGAATAGATTAGATGGTTATATTCATTCTATTCTATTCTGTTGTTTTTTCTATACTATTGTTATTTTCTATTCTATTCTACTCTATTCTTTTCTATTCTATTCAAATTCTAATTGATTCTATTTGAATTTTGGAAAATGGTTATATTATTTCTATTCTATTCTATAATTTTTTTAATTCTATTCTTTTCTATTCTAATTGAATTTCAGAAGATGGTTATAATCTTTTTATTTAGTTATATTTTTTTATTCTATTCTATTCCTTTCTATTCTATTCCATTCTATGCTGTTCTTTTATTTTCTAACCTATTTTGTTTTGTTTTACTCTATTATATTCTATTCTTTTTTCTGTTATATTCTTTTCTATGCTTTTCTATTTTTTTCTATTCTATTCCTTTATTTTCTATTCTATTTTATTATGTTTGAAAATTGGAAAATGATTCGAATTTGAAATATAAGGAAATGATTCCGGACGACTGCACTTCCAAAAATCCTGTGGTTGACAGATGGAGCAGGGGACAAAAATGTAAACGCGTTCTGCGCAAATGTTAGTACTTATAAACTATTTGAATTAGAAAACTATTCGAAATTGATTGGAAAACTTTTCAAATCGATCCAAATTTGATTTCAAAAATTCGAATCGATTCAAATATGAATAAACAAAACGAATTCCGAAAACTAATTAAACTAAATAAATTTATGTAAATAACTAATCGAAAACTAATTTTTTCGTTCTGCACATGTCTAGTCCTAGAGCATGATAGGGTGAATAGCAGTATTCTATACAGAAAGGCTTGGTCTGTCAGGAAAAAATCAATGCAAGAGTATGACTGGTGGACTTACGAGAAATAGGAGTAGCCCTTATAATTCGCATGTAAAATGCACCAACAGTTCACCAGTCGTAGACCCTGAAAGGATTTGAAAAGGTGCTTCCTAGCTGCCACGGACAGGGTGGCTTTACCAGAAGAGGAGTCCATACCAGGATCCATACAGAGATTGAAATCCCCGCCCATAATAAAAAAAACAACAGAAAACTCATGTACCCTGCTCAGAACATTGCCCAGGCCACCTGACCTGAATTAGGAATGTAAAAACAGTAAGTGGGCTACCATATAAAGACCCTTTGACTATTATAAATCTACAATCCGGGCCTTCTAAATGCTCCTCAGTCACAAAGGGGCAAGGCTTGTGAATAGCGATAGCTACCCGTTTGATTGGAGAGGTGCTCTGGAACCAGCAATCATAAAGATGTAGAGGCAATTTGGGCACAGACCCCACAGTAAAATTGGTCTTTTGCAGCATTAGTATGAGGTTTCAAAGCTCTCATCTACAGCCAAACTCGGCTGCGCTTAAAAGGTGAACATAGACCTCTGATGTTATATGACACTCTAAGCCCCGGTTCACACAGGGGCGGTACGACTTGCAGGTCGCCTCACCGAGGCGACCTGCACACGACTTCCACGGCGACTTGCAAAACGACTTCTGTATAGAAGTCTATGCAAGTCGCCTCAAGTCGCCCCCAAAGTAGTACAGGAACCTTTTTCTAAGATATTAGAACAGTTCCATAGTACAGAATGGGAGGCGACTTGTCAGGCGGCTAGGTCGCCTGACAAGTCGCCCCTGTGTGAACCGGCAGTTAAACTTGGACATCAAAACTGTAACGACTTTCTTAATCTCACACACAGTGGCTCAGTGGCTAGGGTTGGACCATGTGGATAAAACTAACAAAATGCAAAACAGAACAGGAGTAAAAACATAAACACTAAATGCAAACCCAGGGGTCTCCCCTCCTCCCCAGCATCCTAAATATAGGGATCCTCCTGGTCCGCCACGCCTAAGGGTATACCCCCCCTCAGCCCCATTTCAAGGGGTAGTCCTACCTTGGGGAAGTAGGGAGGCCACAGGCATGGAGGCCCACTGCCGTGAGTGTAGAAAATCTTAGTTTCGTCAGCCATATACCCGTCAAGTAGGTGCAATTATTCACAGGCTGTGTGAAAGTTCCCATTGGCCGCTTCCAATGCACAGTCCAGTAATGTTACGCTTATCCCTAACGCAGGTGCTCAGACACTGGCTTCTATGTTCCTCACCTATAGCAGTCCCCTCTCCCATAAGGCAAGCATGCCTACTGGTACTTGGTTGCCCCAGGACTTATACACAATGCTATAGGGCATGCGCAAACTGAGCAAAGCAAACAGGTACTTGTGGTTGGCAGACAGGCAAGATTCAGAATAATTAAGTAATTAAGTCAAGTAATTGCCAGACCATTGTTCCTATGTAAGAATAGTCAGGGTCAATATCTGAAGTCAAAGGCAGGCAGAGTTCAGAGAATAGTCAATATCAGATCTGAGGTCTTAATCTAAGTAATCCAATCTAGCAGGGCAGACAAACAGGTAGAATGATCAGGTATTATACACACTATCACAAGCATGAGACTGCAGGCTTGGCTAGCTTAAATTCAGTGTCCATCCAGAGTCTGGCCACATCAATCACCTTGCAGGTGGACAGACAGACAAGGAGAATGCCATAGCGGAGGGGGGGGAACCTAGCATTCAGTCAGGCTGCCACGGCCTCCTCCTGGCTGAGACTTTCCTGTGTATGAAAATGGTACATAGTTTTAGTTTTTTGGTCATCAATCACACACAATTTTGAGCTCATGACTGTTGCAAATTGAATGTTAACAAATAGAAAAGACTATCGTTCTGACCCCAGCATTTTTCATTCTTGTCCCAATCATTTTGGGGCTTCTACTGTCTATTGATATGTAAACCAGTTTCTTAAATCAGAAATTTATGATCAATAACATCTAGTTAACATCATTCAATTTTTGACAAGAAATATCTTCAACAATGCTATACCTGGGTCAAGCTGGGCTCCTCCACATCTTCTTCCTGGTTGGAAGGCCCAGGTTGGACCTCAGGAGCCTCAGCTGATGTGGAAGGAAGTGTTGATAGTGATGGCCTGGGTTCCGTCTGGTCAGACAAAAAATGCAGGCTGTCGTAGTACCACAGCCTGGGGACATATTTATTTATTTATTTTATTTCAGGTACTTATATAGCGCCGTCAATTTACACAGCGCTTTACATATAAATTGTACATTCACATCAGTCCCTACCCTCAAGGAGCTTACAATCTACGCTCCCTAACTCACATTCATACATACTAGGGACAATTTAGACAGGATCCAATTAACCTACCATCATGTCTTAGGAGTGTGGGAGGAAACCGGAGTACCTGGAGGAAACCCACGCAGGCACAGGGAGAACATGCAAACTCCAGGCAGGTAGTGTCATGGGTGGGATTCGAACCAGCAACCCTTCTTGCTGCTAGGCGAAAGTGCTATCCACTGCACCACTGTGCCGCCCCGACATATACGTCATCTGCTGCTGCTCCGGATCTCAAGGAATCCTGGACTTTCTTTTATTTAACCACATGCCGACCGGGCCATAGCCGAAAGACGGCTACAGCAAGGTCGGCTTGTTCTGGGTGGACATCCATCGGACATCCTCCGGAACTCTCGCTCCCCGCGCGCCCGGTGGGGCATGTGCACGATACTGTCCGTGCTCGCCGGGTTCACGGGACCCGGTGCAATACGGATCATGGTAAAGGGCCAATGACAGCGGCCCTTTACCACGTGATTGCTCCCTTCAATGAGGGAGCGATCATAATGTCAACAAACTGGGGTCATGCAAAGGTCCCAGCTCTCTTCTCTCCTCACACCGATACAGAGTGAGAGGAGAGAAGAGAGATCGAGTGACAAAACTACTGAGAAATAGTGAGTGAAAGTACTACAGTGCCCAGAAGTGCCATACAGTGCCACACAAGTGCCACTACAGTGCTAAATTGTGCCCTTCAGTGCCACTACACTTCCCATCAGTGCCACTACAGTACCCATCTGTGCCACTAGTGCCACTACAGTACCCATCAGTGCCACTAAAGTGTCCATCAGTGCCACTACAGTGCTCATCAGTGCCACTATAGTGCTCATCAGTGCCACATCAGTGCCACCAGTGCCCATCGGTGCCACCTCTGCCACTACAGTGCCCATCTGTGCCGCCAGTGCCACATCAGTGCTCTGTCAGTGCCACACCAGTGCCCAGTGACACTACAGTGCTCATCTGTGCCACCAGTACCGTATCGGTGCCATCAGTGCCACCTTTGCCACTTCAGTGCTCATCTGTGCCGCCATTGTCATGTCAGTGCTCCGTCAGTGCCACACCAGTGCCCAGTGCCACTGCAGTGCTCATCTGTGCCACCAGTACCACATCAGTGCCATCAGTGCCACCTGTGCCACTACAGTGCCTATCGGTGCCACCAGTGCCATGTCAGTGCTCCATCAGCGCCAAGTCAGAGCTCCATCAGTGCCACACCAGTGCCACTACAGTGCCCAGTGCCACTACAGTGCTCATCAGTGCCACATTAGTGCCAATACAGTGCTCATTTGTGCCATCAGTACCACATCAGCATCACTAGAGTGCTCATCTGCACCACTACAGCGCTTATCTGCGCCACTACATCGCTCATCGGTGCCACTACATCGCTCATCGGTGCCACTACAGTACCCAATAGTGCACATCAGTGCCCATAAGTGAGTGCTCATCAGTGCCACCATATCAGTGGATCCTCATCAGCACCTATCAGTGCTACCTTAGTGCACATCAGTGCCAGATAATCAGTGCATCCTCAGTGTGGTGCATTAGTGTACATCAGTGCAACCTTATCAGTACCTATCAGTGCACCCTCATTGGTTCCCATCAGTGCACCCTCATCGGTTCCCATCAGTGCACCCTCATCGGTTCCCATCAGTGCACCCTCATCAGTACCCAGCAGTGCACCCTCATCAGTACTCAGCAGTGCACCCTCATCAGTACCCAGCAGTGCACCCTCATCAGAATCCAGCAGTGCACCTTCATCAGAACCCAGCAGTGCACCCTCATCAGAACCCAGCAGTGCAGCCTCATTAGACCAGCCTCATCAGCACCCATCAGTGCAGCCATATCTGTCCAAGTGTCCCTACCACAGCAGTTTGTCACCACAGCCCACAGTCACCAGTATGGCAAAAAAAAAATTTTTCTGCTGAGGAGGCCTACCAACAGCTTAGCCTGGCTGACAAGGGCAGCGGGGAGCTCTCTGAGTCTGCATCTGATTCTGGTTCAGAATATGAACTCGTTGTAAGCAGTGGGTCTGATGCAGAATCAGAGGAAGAGCAAAGTGTGCCTGTGAAACGAAGGCGCTCTGGCATGGAGCAGCAGGCTACCACAAGTAGTGCTGTGGCATCAACCAGCAGCTCAGTGCCATCCACCAGAAATGCAGTGGCATCAACTAGCAGCTCAGTGCCATCCACCAGTAGCACAGTGCCATCCAGAAGAAATTAAGTACCACTGCAGCAAAGGCCAAGAACTAGCGGGGTGTCATCTCGGCCCCAAATGCTTTAGGACCCATGCCCGCCTTCCCTATGCCCTAGAAAACCCTCTGTGGCTTCCCCCTAATTCAGGAGCAGCAAACATCCCCCTTTCACTGCCCAGCCAGGTGTTCAGGTGAACACAGAGAATTTTGCCCCTATTAATTTTTTTTTTTTTTTAGGTACTTTTCTCGAAAGATTTTATTGAAATTTTACAGAATAACAAGTAAAATTTGACATACATCTCAGTGCATCAATTTGTGAATGCTCAATAGGCATCTGTAGATAGATACAGTAGGTACAAGAACAGTTGATAGAAAGTGAGTAAGAGCATAAAGCCTGGTCAATTAACAAAGTAAATATCACCATATATTAACTATGGGTATTAGCTCGTTGAAATCGGATGTATTGTGCGGAGATGAGCCAAACTGTTTTACGAACAACACCGTTTTCGTTCACCCCTAAACGGGACCTTCGCTGTGAACGAAAAGGAGGTACAGGACGAGGTGTAGGTTGTGTTTAAATATGACGGTATGGCGACTTACGGTAGGATTTACAGATAGGGGATTAGCACATCCGAAGAGTGATAAGAACCGAGGGTGAGTCGGTCGTATGGGGGAACTCTATAAGTGACGAAAAAAGAGGGGTAGTGTGTGCGTTAGAAAGTGCTACGACCAGCTCTGATGTGCATGGATATGTCAGCTCAATGTCGCTCGAGAGGTGAAGGACGGGGTAATAGGGGATAGAGAGGTGGTGGAGTTTTGAGGGGGGGACAGTAGGGAACAGGCCGCGGAGAGTCCTCAGGGAGTATGAGGAGATGAAGGGGGCAAGGTCAGGTGTGTTTGGGAATGTCTGTAGTGAGTCCAACATGCCCAGGTGGTCTGGAATTTAGTAGGTGGGTCGTTGGCTTGGGAAATGAGTTGCTCCATATTCGCTATTCTGTCCACCCTGCGGATCCATTCCTCTACCGTGGGAGGGGCGGGACTTCTCCAGTGCGCAGGGATACCCAAGTTGGCTGCGTTGATCAGGTGTATAGTTAGAGATTTTTTGTAGGAAATGGGGGACCCTGAGGTGTGGTGTAGTAAGTAGCAGGCGGGAGAAAAGTCCGGGGTATATGTAGTGATTTGGGAAATTAGCAGATGGATTTCTAACCAAAATGGTTGTATATGGGTGCATTCCCACCATATGTGGAGCAAGGTACCACGAGTGTCATTACACCTCCAGCATGTCGGGGGGACTGAGGGGTGGAAGTGATGTACCTTGTCAGGGGTCCGATACCATTTCGAGAAAAGTTTGTATCTATTTTCCTGCGTCGTGACGTTAATGGAGCCTTTGTACATGAAGGTGAATATGTGAACCCAGTCAGTGGGGGTGAGGTCTAAAGACAGTTCGTTTTCCCACTGTTGTACAATTTTGTCCTCCTTGACCTTATGACCTGAAAACAGAAGGGAGTAGTTTACTGAAATTAGGTGACCCTGAGGTTCTGTAGAGGTGCAGAGAGATTCGTACGGAGTGAAATCCCTGTGCCAAAGAGAAGATTGTCTGGATGACTTAAGGAAATGTCTCAATTGTAAATATTTATAAAAGGGTATGTCATGGTTAGGCATTGTAGCCGAAAGAGTGTGGAAAGGGAGGAAAATCCCATTGTGATAGAAGTTCTGCGCTCTAGCTCGCGAGATGTGAGTCTCTAAGGTTGGGTCTTTTAAGGTGAGTCCAGGGGGGAAGTCTGGGTTACTGTCCAAAGGAGTCATGGGGCCTGGCGAGGGTGAGAGGGCAAGTAATTTGCATGCTCTTTTGAAAAGAGAGAGCGTGGTACCAATGAGAGGGTGTGAGGTAAGTTCTCTGGGTACATTGGTGTGGTTCATCCAAGGTGCGTTAGCGATGGGGAGGCTTGCGAACGAAGCTTCCAAGGCGATCCAGTCCTTTGAGGGACGGTGTACATGCCAATCCACCAGTCTGGTCAGGTGACAGGCCCAATGGTATTTTTGAAGGTCCGGGAGACCCAATCCCCTTATTTGTTTGGGAAGAACTAACCTGTCCCAGCTAAGGTGTGGACGTTTGGAGGCCGACACGAAGGTCCGACAGAGAAGTTTATAGGAAGCAAAGAAAGATGCTGGTAGCGTGATCGGGATGGCTTGGAGGAGGTAGAGAAGTCTGGGTAGAATATTCATTTTTAATATTGCAATTCTGCCCATCCAAGAAAATGAACCCAGATTATATTTCTTTAGGTCACCTTGGATAGATCTAAGCAGTGGAAGAAAATTTTTGGCGTAAAGGTCCCTTAGATGGGTTGTAATTTTGATCCCCAGGTATGTGATTTCAAATTTCTCCCAGACAAACGGAAAGTTACTACGGCAAAGGTTTACCGTCTCAGTTGGTAGAGTGATATTGAGGGCTTTGGACTTCTCAAAATTTATTTGGAGATTGGATAAGGTCCGCTAGAAGGTTAGGGATAGTCGTTATAGGGTCCGTCAGGAAGAGTAAGATATCCTCGGCATAAGCCGCTAGTTTATACTGCCTTTGTTGGATGTCAATTCCTCTGATAGCAGGATTATGTCTCAGTTTACAGAGTAAGGGTTCCATTGTCATGATGAAAATTAGGGGTGATAAGGGACACCCCAGGCGGGTCCCATTGGATACAGAGAAGTCGTCCGACAGGCCACCATTAATCCGAAGTCTAGCGGTTGGGGAGGCGTATAGGGATAGAATCATTTGTAGCATGCGTGGTGGAAGGCCTGCTTCCTGCAAGGTGGCTTCCATGTAGTCCCAGGCGACCCGGTCGAACGCCTTCTATGCATCCAGGGAGAGAAAGAATCCTTGTGTAGCTGTTTTGGTAAGCCAATGGTGAATGTTGAGAGCCTTTGTGGTGTTGTCTCTGGCCTCACGGCCATGGACAAAACCTACCTGATCAAGAGAGACCAGGGATGGAATAAAAGGGAGAATACGGTTGGCCAGAACTTTAGCTTATAGTTTTAAATCCACGTTAAGGAGCAATATGGGGCGATAGTTGGGAACTAATGTGGGGTCTGTGCCCTGTTTGGGAATAAGTGTAATGTGGGCTTCCATTAAATCTTTGTGAGTGGTCGAGGTTGTTGTAAGGTCGTTAAGTGCTTTGGCTAAATGTGGTATAAGGATATTCGGTAATGATTTGTAGTAGGCTGTCGTGAGGCCATCCGGCCCCGGGCTTTTGCCTGTCTTCATTTGTTTTAAGGCATCGAGGATTTGGTGATATTGGGAGATCTAGTGTATGTGAATCCTCCGGAGAGAGCGGAGTAGGGCCGAATTGTGCTAAGAAGTTGGTAAGTGTTTTCTTATGATCATCCGATGTGACTGTTGTTTGGGTATTCGGGAGGTTATATAGCTTGGTAAAATATTGAACGAATTGCGCTGAGATGCCTTCGTTGGTGACCACTGCTTCTCCATTGGGATTGATGAGCTTATGGATGGTATGAGAGGCTTTTTTGATTTGAAGAGCCCTCGCCAGAAGTTTACCGGCTTTGCTACCGAATTCATAGTAAAGTTTTTGTGACAGTGCGAACTTGCGTTTGACCGTTGCGGTCAGTGCTTCTAAGAATTCCTCCCTAACTTGGGAGAGTTCTTTCAGTGAAGCGATGGCAAGAGAAGCTTTGTGTGTCTGTTCTATTGTGCGGATGCGAGCCGTTAACTCTGCCATGCGGGTGTTTTTAAGTTTGTTTCGGTGTGCAGCTATGGACATTAGTTCTCCGCAAATGACACATTTGTGCGCCGCCCATGCGACCGTGGGTACTATGTCTGGAGCCAAGTTATCTTGAAAAAAGTTGGAGAGGCAAGTGGTCAGTCTTTGGACGTTCATCTCATCAGCCAGTAAAGAACTGTCTAGTCGCCAGATGCGTGTTCTTATGTTGGGTGAGTTCAAACGTAAGGTCATGGAGTTTGGATTATGGTCTGAGAGTACGGCCGGGTCAATGGTTGCTTGAGCGAGGTGCGAGAGATCTGTCTGTGAAAGAAAGAAGTGGTCAAGTCTGGAATACTTATTGTGTGGAGTAGAGAAGAAAGTAAAATCTTTTTCTTTGGAATGTAATGTGCGCCATGTATCGTGTAGAAGTAAGTTGTGGAACTGTTGCTTGATCAACCTTAATGCCCTGTAGGATAGGGAGGAGTCCCCATTGGACGTGTCAATAGAGGGGGTTAAGGGGACGTTGAAATCACCACCCACAATGAGGGTCTCTGATTGGAAGCTAGAAAGTTGCTGAAGGGTGTTACGAAAGAAGGTGACTTGGCCTGTGTTGGGGGCATAGATGTTGGCAATAGTGATATGCAATTGGTTCAAGGTGCCTTTGATGAAGAGAAAATGACCTAGCGGGTCAGTTTGTACATCAGATATTTGGATTGGGCAATGTTTAGAAATGAGTATAGTGACACCTTTTGATTTAGCCTCGGAATTGGAGGAATGGAAGGCTGTGGGGAAGAAATGATTTTTTAGTTTGGGGATAGAGTCCGTCCGGAAGTGGGTCTTCTGTATGAGTGCGATATGTGTTTTGGTTTGTTGTAGAGAGTGGAGGAGCTTGGATCGCTTTTCGGGCACGTTAAGTCCCCGTATATTGATAGAGTGCAGTTTGAGTGTGTGCAGCTGCTTCTGAGACGTGTCCATAGGAAGGCTAGTGTTCTGCGGGCCCGCCATTGGAAGGGAGGGGTAGAGGGAGGGGAGGTGAAGTCCGGGAGGTTGGAAAAGAATGCGGTTCAGGGGTGTATGTATCAGGAGAAGATCCGAAGAGGTGTGGAACTATGTGTCCGACAACCTCAGGGGTCAGTAATCGGCGTGGAACGGAGCACGGACAGTGAGGGAGCCCCAACAGGTGGGACTACACCACTATCCGATTCCGTGTGGGGGTTGACCAAAACCCTGGCAGTGAGGGACAAAATGGGGGTGATGAACAGCGACCGGGATATGAGCTGCCACCACAGGATGGTGTGTAGTGGTTAAGTAGGAAGTATTAGCTATGCATCGCCCGAAAGGGACTAGAAACTATCCCAACGGATGTTTACATTAGCAGGACAGGTTGTTGGTAGCAGTTTAGTGTGTGTAAAAGACCATGGCTGTAGTTAATGCGTATACCCGCAAAGGGAAGACTCATGTACCGAATACCCTCCTTGGCCTATGGGAGAGGGCACTATATCAACTTTGCCCCATCCCCCAGGACAACCACCGTCCCCAGGGAGGCGGGGAGAGGGTAGCGGTGTCAGCAGGAGATAAAAACCTGCGGCACTCATAGCGCATAGCAGGGGGTGCTGCCATGCCCAGGAGACATAAACCTTATCTTAATAGAACATTTCTAACTGACATAACTACTCAGTAAAAGTCTAATAATCAGCAATGTACAGTGAACAAATAAAAAAAAACAAACTCGATCCGCAAAGGTCAGCTACAACGCCAATAGCATGCTTAAAAACAACAAACTAAAAAAACTAGGAGTTATACTTAGGACCGCACCTTGAGAACCATACTGATGAGAGGGCAGTACCGGTGCAGTCCAGATGTGAGTCCACGTGTGACTTTAAGAATGGGTCCGTAGGCATCTGTTGAGGAGAGACAGCTGATCGGTTCATCCTGATCAGGGTGTCCTGAGCCGGGAGTATATCAATGTGGAGTAGGAACTTCTGGATTTGCTGAAGGAGGGTTGTGTCGTCGCGATGAGAAAGGTAGCGCTTGTCTCTGAGGTCAGAGGCTCGTAGCAGAAGTGTGTCAGCAGAATGATCTGCGGGTTTCCGCTATGTGGATCGCGATCCAGGCAACTTAGAAAGTGAGTGTCACGGGGTGGAGTCAAAAGTCGCACATCCTTATGGTAGATGTAGTTTCCAGCCGGGTATAGTGCAGTATAGTATCCGTAGGCTGTAGCCAGAGATTCTCAAGGCGCTGAAGAAGAAGTGGGCGGGATAGTGCGAACTGCAGCCATACATGTGAATGGTAGAGCATAACAAGGTTTAGGAGTGCCCAAAAGAAGTCGTGAGGATGTCTGTAACATGGAGAGCTGGCTCAGAACATAGTCTCCAGGCGTCTCACATCTGTAGCGCTGGAGAGAGATTCAAAAGATTGAAACCTTGAACAAAAATAAAAGTCAGTAAAAGCAAAAAACTATGTTAAACAAAATAAACTGGAATATAAGGAGGATTCCCTTCGCTCAGATTTTAGTGGCCTCTGTGTGCTCTCCTGGACTGTGGGGAGGTACTGAAGCTTGCATCTCCAGGACCGGTTCGGTAACTGGTCTGGGTCCTGAGGGTAGAGGGTGAGCGTCTCCTACAGTGTCTAGAATTTTGAGTGTCCATAGGTTCTTCTCTCATCCGCTCATAATCCGCTGGTGCAATGCGGAAAGCGGCATACCAATTAGGCACTGGTACAGGGGCGATACCCAGCGTTGCACAGAAGTGAGGCAAATCCTCCGGTACTTTAAGGATGGCTGTGCGGCCATTATTAGAAGCTGAAAGACAGAATGGAAACTTCCATTTGTAGATGATGTTTTTCTCCCAGAGGACATCCAGGAGGGGCCTCAGGTCTCTTCTGTGTTGTAGGGTTATTCCTGATAGGTCTTGATATATTTGAATGTGGGCTCCTGCATGAAGAATCTGCTGACAGCCCCTGGCCTGCTTTAAAATTTCTTCCTTTAATTTATAATCCACTATGCAGCAAATTATGTCTCATGGGGGATCATTCTCCCTACCTTTAGGGTGCAGGGCGCGGTGTATTCTCTCCATGGCTATAGGAGTTTGCGGGGGCCGGTGGAGGAGGTCATTGAAGAGGTGTACTACTGCCTGGGAGATCTGTTCCCCCTCAATGGATTCCGGAAGGCCCCTAACCCGGAGATTGTGCCTCCGACCTCTGTTGTCGAGGTCTTCCAAGTGTCGCTGCATGTCCCGCATCCGCAGCGTGTGGGAGTCGAGGCAGTCGGTAACCGAGTGGATGGCAGTGTCATGGCGATCGATCACTGTCTCCACCGTCTGCACGCGTTCAGTTAGGGCGCGAAAATCCAGCCGCAGTTCAGATATGGCGGCAGATAAAGTGTCCTTTATATCATCAGCTATAGAGCGGAGGTCATGAATACTGATCGGCGGTTGGGGACTAAGTACGATCCCGTCTCCGCTTCCGCCGGAGCGGGTGTGCAGAGTGTCTGGTGGGTTCGGGCTGTTCAGCGGCAGCAGTTGTGCTCCGGAGTGTGCTGGGCCTTGGTGAGCAGGCGCCATGTTGCCTCTGCCGGCCCGGAACATCTCCAGGATATTGTGGCTTCGTGATCTGGTTAGGTCACTGGGAGACCTAGAGCAGGAGGCAGATGAGGATCAGGAAGCAGTGCCCATTGTCCGAAGGTAGAATGGTGTGTGAATACCTCCAGGCTTCGTTAAGAATCTCCTGTGGTGGACGGAGCTCTGAACTCAGACGTCCGTCTCCATGCCAGGACAGGCCACGCCCCTCCTATTAATTTTTTTAATTTAATTTTTACCCAAGACCTATTGTCCTCCATCATGGCCCAGTGCAACCTCTATGCACAACAATTTATAACAAGCAACCCTGGTTCAAGTTATGCCCATCCCTATGAGTGGAGAGCATTGACAGTGGAGGAATTTAAATTATTTTTAGACCTAACATTCAATATAAGACAAAAAGAATTATACTCCTATTGGTCCACCAACCCCATCCACCATATGCCAATCTATTCATCCGTTATGCGAAGATCAAAATACCTCATGATAATGTGTTTCCTCCATTACAATGACAACACTCAGTGCCCTCCCCGAAATGACCCATCACATGACAAATTATTTAAAATTCGGCCACTTCTAAATTTTTTCTCTGAGAAATTCCCCCAGTTATTTATCCCCGACCAAAATATCTCCGTGGATGAGTCATTGGTCCACTTCACAGGCAGGCTTGGCTTCAAGCAGTTTATCCCCAGCAAAAGGGCTTGATATGGGGTTAAGCTCTACAAGCTATGTGACCGAGAAACGGGGTACATCTACGCCTTCCAGGTATACGAAGGGAAGGACACCCAACTGCATCCCCCTGAATGTCCAGAGTACATCGGAGCCAGCGGAAAGGTTGTTTGGGAGCTCGTATATCCACTCCTTGGATAGTATTACCACCTTTATGTGGATAATTACTATACAAGCTTGCCCCTCTTCCGCAATCTTTACCGCAAGGACACTCCAGCGTGTTATTCATTGTCTAATATTAAGTGTCAGACTGACCACATGTACATCCTGTATCAGCACATAGCATCCTTGCATCTAACTTTTGCAGCCTACATTTCTAACTTTCTATATATCAAAACAAAATACATTTCTTTTTGTATAACATATTATAATGACTTAAAGCAGTACTCTAATGCCTTACAATGTCTACTTTCCAAAAAGGGGTCATTTTTGGGTATTTGTACTTTCCTGGCTTGTTAGGGTCTCAAGTAGGGATGAGCCGAACACCCCCCGGTTCGGTTCGCACCAGAACCCGCGAACGGACCGAAAGTTCGCACGAACGTTAGAACCCCATTGACGTCTATGGGACTCGAACGTTCGAAATCAAAAGTGCTCATTTTAAAGGCTAATTTGCATGGTATTGTCCTAAAAAGGGTTTGGGGACCCGGGTCCTACCCCAGGGGACATGTATCAAAGCAAAAAAAACTTTTAAAAACGGCCGTTTTTTCGGGAGCAGTGATTTTAATGATGCTTAAAGTAAAAAAAAAAAAGTGAAATATTCCTTTAAATATCGTACCTGGGGGGTGTCTATAGTATGCCTGTAAAGTGACGCGTGTTTCCCATGTTTAGAACAGTCCCTGCACCAAATGTCATTTTTAAAGGAAAAAATCTCATTTAAAACTGCTTGCGGGTTT
Organism: Aquarana catesbeiana; assembly: GCF_042186555.1. Lineage (NCBI taxonomy): Eukaryota > Metazoa > Chordata > Amphibia > Anura > Ranidae > Aquarana > Aquarana catesbeiana. The sequence goes on from NC_133336.1 coordinate 158,243,203, forward strand.
AATGTCATGTCGGGTCATGGCAATATGGATGAAAATCAGTGAGACAAACGGCATGGGTACCCCCCAGTCCATTACCAGGCCCTTTGGGTCTTGTATGGATATTAAGGGGAACCCCGCACCCAAATTAAAATAAGGAAAGGTGTGGGGCCACCAGGCCCTATATACTCTGAACAGCAGTATACAGGCGGTGCAAACAAGACAGGGACTGTAGGTTTGTTGTTAAGTAGAATCTGTTTGTAATTTTGAACATTTTTAACGTGTTTAGCTCCAGCCAAAAAATCTTTTCTAAGCTTTTTGGAAAACATAGGGAAGGGTTATCACCCCTGTGACATTTGTTTTGCTGTCTTTCCTCCTCTTCAGAAGATTTCACCTCACTTTTTTGTCCCAATGAAAAATGTTTTTTGAAAATTTGGGTTTTTTTGTGGAACAAGGATTGGAAAGCATCAGTGGAAAGGAGAAATTGTTTTCCCATATTAACTCTTACAGGAGAGAATTTCCCTTCCTAGGGGTAGATTTCATCTCACTTCCTGTTGTCTCCTTCCGTTTGCAAGTAGGAGTCGTTTGTAAGTTAGATGTTTGAAAGTAGGGTCCTGCCCTATATACTCAGCAGAAATTTGGGCCTTAGGTGTTGCTGTGGCCACAACACTGTAAGCCCTCACAGGGCCCTGCTGTGAAATATTAGATCAAGAATTGTAATTACATGCCCCTGTTGAACAGGAGCTGAAAAATTAGGCCTTAGGCACTGGTGCTGGTGCCACAACACTGCAACCCCTCACAGACACTCTAGTTGGAACGCAGGAACGAGCCCTGCTGCAAATTATTGCTTCAAAAATTGTAATTACACGCCCCTGTTAGACAGGGGCAGAAAAATTGGGCCTTAGGCACTGGTGCTGGTGCCACAACACTGCAACCCCTCACAGACACTCTAGTTGGAACGCAGGAACGAGCCCTGCTGCAAAGTATTGCATCAAAAATTGTAATTACACGCCCCTGTTAGACAGGGGCAGAAAAATTGGGCCTTAGGCACTGGTGCTGGTGCCACAACACTGCAACCCCTCACAGACACTCTAGTTGGAACGCAGGAACGAGCCCTGCTGCAAAGTATTGCATCAAAAATTGTAATTACACGCCCCTGTTAGACAGGGGCAGAAAAATTGGGCCCTAGGCACTGGTGCTGGTGCCACAACACTGCAACCCCTCACAGACACTCTAGTTGGAATGCAGGAACGAGCCCTGCTGCAAAGTATTACATCAAAAATTGTAATTACACGCCCCTGTTAAACAGGGGCTGAAAAATTGTGCCTTAGGCACTGGTGGTGGCGCCCAGAACCAAAAATGTTCTTACAAGCTATCAGCGTGATGATTGAGGAGGAAGAGGATAATTACTCAGGGATAGTCACTCAGCATCAGCATAGGCAGTCTTTGAAGGGATCTGAGATTTCAAAAAAAATTATTCGGTTACATCAGCATCAGGTGCTTGGTAGCTGGTGGTGATCCAAGACTCATTCATTTTTATGAAGGTCAGCCGATCGACCGAGTCGGTGGACAGACGCACCCTGTGATCGGTTACCACGTCTCCAGCAGCACTGAATGTGCGTTCCGAAAGAACGCTGGATGCAGGACAGGCCAGTAGCTCAATTGCATACTGTGCAAGCTCTGGCCAGTGATCCATCCTCAAGACCCAGTAACCCAGAGGATTTTCGGTGGGAAAGGTGTCCAAGTCTGATCTTGCCCCTAGGTATTCCTGCACCATGTAAAACAGACGCTGGCGATGGTTGCTGGAACCGATCATACCTTGGGGCTGCGGACCAAAAAATTGTCTGAACGCATCGGTCAGACGGCCACCTTCTCCACCGCTCCTTCTTTGACTGACCGAAGCCTCAGCAACACGTTGTCCAGAAACAGGAGTTTGTAACCTCCCAGTCTCTGGGAACGCGTTGCACAGACCTTTCTGCAAGGCCTCCCGAAGATGTTTCATCCTCTGCTCCCTCTGCGATGGCAAGATAAGGTCCGCAACCTTACCCTTGTAACGTGGATCAAGGAGGGTTGCCAGCCAGTATTGGTCCTTCTCCTTGATACCACGAATACGAGGATCCTTACGCAGGCTTTGCAGGATCAGGGAGGCCATGCAGCGTAGGTTTGCTGAGGCATTCGGTCCGGAGTCCTCTGGGTCACTAAGAACGACATGGTCCGCAGCCACCTCCTCCCAGCCACGTACAAGTCCATGTGTTTCTTGGGACTGATCCCTTAAAGACTGCTGCTGATGCTGAGTGCCAGGCTCCACCTCCATACTGACACAATCTTCCTCCTCCTCCTCTTCCTCCTCGTCCTCTTCCTGTGTGATCGGCGGGCACGCAGGAACACTGTCTGGATAAAGGGGGCCTTGAGAGCTAAGGAAGTCCTCCTCTTCCTGCCTCTGTTCTGCCTCAAGTGCCCTGTCCATTATTCCACGCAGCGTGTGCTCCAACAGGTGGACAAGGGGGACAGTGTCACTGATGCATGCACTGTCACTGCTCACCATCCTCGTGGCCTCCTCGAATGGTGACAGGACAGTGCATGCATCCCTGATCATGGCCCACTGGCGTGGGGAAAAAAAACCAAGCTCCCCTGACCCTGTCCTGGTGCCATAGTCGCACAGGTACTCATTGATGGCCCTCTGCTGCGTGTGCAGCCGCTGCAGCATGGCCAACGTTGAGTTCCACCTGGTGGGCATGTCACAGATTAGGCGGTTCTTGGGCAGGTTAAACTCCTTTTGGAGGTCCGTCAGCTGAGCACTGGCATTATATGACCGGCGGAAATGCACACAGACTTTCCTGGCCTGCCTCAGGACATCCTGTAAGCCCGGGTACCTGCCCAAGAACCGCTGCACCACCAAGTTAAGGACGTGAGCCAAACAGGGCACATGGGTCATTTGTCCCTGTCGGAGGGCAGAGAGGAGGTTGGTGCCATTGTCGCAAACCACCATTCCTGCCTTAAGTTGGCGTGGCGTCAACCACCTCTGAACCTGCCCCTGCAGAGCTGACAGAACCTCTGCCCCAGTGTGGCTCCTGTCCCCCAAGCACACCAGCTCAAGCACCGCATGGCATCTTTTGGCCTGCGTACTTGCGTAGCCCCTTGAACGCCTACGGAGCACCGCTGGTTCCGAGGAAGAGGCCATGGAGGAAGAAGAAGAGGAGGGGGTGGAGGAGAGAGGTGTGTCACAATCAGCATTTTGGAGGCGTGGTGGCGGAACAACCTCCAACACTACTGCACCTTGTCCTGCATCCTTCCCAGCTGCCAGCAGAGTCACCCAATGCGCCGTGAAACTTAGGTAACGTCCCTGTCCATGCCTGCTGGACCATGAGTCAGCGGTAATATGCACCTTACCGCTGACCGCCCTGTCCAGCGAGGCATGGACATTGCCTTCCACATGCCGGTAGAGAGCCGGAATCGCCTTCCGTGAGAAAAAGTGGCGTTTGGGTACCTGCCACTGAGGAACCGCACATTCCACAAACTCACGGAAGGGGGCAGAGTCTACCAACTGAAAAGGCAGCAGTTGAAGTGCTAGCAATTTTGCCAAGCTAGCATTCAACCGCTGGGCATGTGGATGGCTGGGAGCAAACTTCTTTCGGCGGTGCAGCAGCTGGGGCAGGGAAATTTGCCTGGTACAATCTGACGTCGGTGTACCAAAAGCAGATTGCCCACAAGTACTTGGCTGTGACACACCTAATTCTACACCTTCATTCCTCTCACTGCAGGTCTCAGAGAGGACTGAAGGTCTAGTGGGGTTGGAAATCTCAGCTGATGAGGAGCAAGGAGAGATCCTCTTTGTTCTTTGGTGTGGGTCTTTTAGATACGCTTGCCAACGAACTGCATGGCAGGTCAACATATGTCTGGTCAAGCGTGTGGTACCCAAGCGGGAGATATTTTGGCCACGCGAGATACGCTTGAGACATATGTTGCAAATAGCAGCGGTGCGATCTGATGCACTCGTCTCAAAAAAGGCCCACACCAAAGAACTTTTTGAATAACGCGCAGAGACTGCAGCGCCCTGCACATGTGGAGCTTTGGGGTGTGATGCAGTCAATGTGCTGCCCTTAGGCTGGCCCCTGGAGGGCATCCTGCCTCGTTGGTGATGTGCTGCCGCCTCCTCCTCCTCCTCCTCCTCCTCCTCCTCTCTCCTATCAGGCACCCACGTTGAGTCAGTGACCTCATCATCCCCTCCCTCCTCATCACTGGAGCAAACCTGGCAGTATGCTGCAGCAGGGGGAGCATGACTGCCAGATTGCTGTCCTTCTTGGGCACCCCCTCTGTCCGCGCTCATGTTACTGCCTTCATCGAGCTCAGTATCGTCATCAGAGCCTTCCAAACGCTGGGCATCCTCCTGGAGCATGTACCCAACACTGTGGTCAAACAGTTCGAGGGAATCCTCATGAGGACATGGTGGAGCTAGGGAAGGAGTCACTGATGACATTGAGCCGAGGGAAGAGGCCGCTGCTTTGCCAGACAAAGCACCCTGGGCATGGGTGAGAGAGGATGAGGAGGATGAGGACGGCTTGGTCATCCACTCGACCAAGTCTTCCGCATGTTGCGGCTCAACATGGCCAGCTGCCGAAAAAAAGGCCAAGCGTGTCCCATGGCCACGTGCTGATGAGGATGCACCGTCTCCACGACCAGCACTAGACACAGAGCCTGCTTGCCCTCTCTTATTGGCTTGTGACTGTCTGCCTCTCCTTCTTGGCCTTCCAGACATACTAATGGCCTGTAGCTGCACTAAGCTGGGATAGAACACCTGTAATTTTCTTCAAGTAGCTTTATATACTGTAACCAGACAAGCCTGCCTGTCAGTAGGAAGATAACAGGAACGGATCTAGCTGAACACTGTGAGCAGGACGCACTGTACTAAATGTAAATAGTCTAGCTGCCTGACCGTGGTACTAATAGGATCAAATAGAACACCTGTAATTTTCTTCAGGTAGCTTTATATACTGTAACCAGACAAGCCTGCCGGTCAGTAGGAATTTAACAGGAACGGATCTAGCTGAACACTGTGAGCAGGACGCACTGCACTAAATGTAAATAGCAGGAACGGATCTAGCTGAACACTGTGAGCAGGACGCACTGCACTAAATGTAAATAGTCTAGAAGATAACAGGAACGGATCTAGCTGAACACTGTGAGCAGGACGCACTGCACTAAATGTAAATAGTCTAGAAGATAACAGGAACGGATCTAGCTGAACACTGTAAGCAGGACGCACTGCACTAAATGTAAATAGCAGGAACGGATCTAGCTGAACACTGTGAGCAGGACGCACTGCACTAAATGTAAATAGTCTAGAAGATAACAGGAACGGATCTAGCTGAACACTGTGAGCAGGACGCACTGCACTAAATGTAAATAGCAGGAACGGCTCTAGCTGAACACTGTGCGCAGGACGCACTGCACTAAATGTAAATAGCAGGAACGGATCTAGCTGAACACTGTGAGCAGGACGCACTGCACTAAATGTAAATAGCAGGAACGGATCTAGCTGAACACTGTGAGCAGGACGCACTGCACTAAATGTAAATAGCAGGAACGGATCTAGCTGAACACTGTGAGCAGGACGCACTGCACTAAATGTAAATAGCAGGAACGGATCTAGCTGAACACTGTGAGCAGGACGCACTGCACTAAATGTAAATAGTCTAGAAGATAACAGGAACGGATCTAGCTGAACACTGTGAGCAGGACGCACTGCACTAAATGTAAATAGCAGGAACGGCTCTAGCTGAACACTGTGCGCAGGACGCACTGCACTAAATGTAAATAGCAGGAACGGATCTAGCTGAACACTGTGAGCAGGACGCACTGCACTAAATGTAAATAGCAGGAACGGATCTAGCTGAACACTGTGAGCAGGACGCACTGCACTAAATGTAAATAGCAGGAACGGATCTAGCTGAACACTGTGAGCAGGACGCACTGCACTAAATGTAAATAGCAGGAACGGATCTAGCTGAACACTGTGAGCAGGACGCACTGCACTAAATGTAAATTGCAGGAACGGATCTAGCTGAACACTGTGAGCAGGACGCACTGCACTAAATGTAAATAGTCTAGAAGATAACAGGAACGGATCTAGCTGAACACTGTGAGCAGGAGGCACTGCACTAAATGTAAATAGCAGGAACGGATCTAGCTGAACACTGTGAGCAGGACGCACTGCACTAAATGTAAATAGCAGGAACGGATCTAGCTGAACACTGTGAGCAGGACGCACTGCACTAAATGTAAATAGCAGGAACGGATCTAGCTGAACACTGTGAGCAGGACGCACTGCACTAAATGTAAATTGCAGGAACGGATCTAGCTGAACACAGTGAGCAGGACGCACTGCACTAAATGTAAATAGTCTAGAAGATAACAGGAACGGATCTAGCTGAACACTGTGAGCAGGACGCACTGCACTAAATGTAAATAGCAGGAACGGATCTAGCTGAACACTGTGAGCAGGACGCACTGCATTAAATGTAAATAGTCTAGATAGAAGATAACAGGAACGGATCTAGCTAAACTGAATACAGTGTATATATATATATGCAACACCTGGGATGCATATATATACACAATACACTGTAAGTGCAGCTAACTGACTGACTGTTCTGCCTAATCTATCTAACTCAAATCAAATGACACTGTCTCTCTCTCTCTCTATCTCTCAGCACACCGGAACACACACTACACAGGGCCGCCGTGCAGGCGGCCTTATATAGTGTGGGGTGTGTACTAAATCCCCTGAGCCATAATTGGCCAAAGCCACCCTGGCTTTGGCCAATTACAGCTCTCTCTACTGACGGCGCTGTGATTGGCCAAGCATGCGGGTCATAGTGCATGCTTGGCCAATCATCAGCCAGCAATGCACTGCGATGCCGCAGTGAATTATGGGCCGTGACGCGCCACACGAATTTAGCGCGAACGGCCCATAACGTTCGCAATTCGGCGAACGATCGAACAGCCGATGTTCGAGTCGAACATGGGTTCGACTCGAACACGAAGCTCATCCCTAGTCTCAAGAAATGAGACAGGCCTCAGTACATCAGGTGTGATCGGATGTGATACATTTTCAGTGATTGGCACCATAGCTTGTAGACGCTATAACTTTCACACAGACTAAATAATATCCACTAATTTGGGTTATTTTTACCAAAGATATGTAGCAGTATAGATTTTGGCCCAAATTTATGAAGAAAAATTACTTATTTGCAAAATTTTATAATACAAATGAAGAAAAATGCATTTTTTTACAAAATTTTCGGTCTTTTTTCATTTATAGCACAGAAAATAAAAAACCCAGAGATGATCAAATACCACCAAAAAAAAGCTTTATTTGTGCGAAAACAAGGACGAAAATTTCATATGGGTACAGTGTTTCATGACCGAGTAATTGTCATTCAAAGTGTGAGAGCACCAAAAGCTGAAAATTGGTCTGGTTAGGAAGGGGGTTTAAGTGCCCAGTGGTCAAGTGGTTAAAGGTGATGTGGATATTGTGAAAGAAGAAACTCACTTCAGCAGTGCAAGTGCACAATTACTCATCAGTGAGATCATGGTGTGCAATCGTTATTTGGAAAAGATGAAGCAAAACATCCATGATATTCAAAAAAGACTGAGCAACATCATCAATATTTTAGGCAAAATCTAAACCCAAAAAAATGTTAAATTTGTTGTTATGTTGTACATGTTTTTACAGTTTTAAATTAATTGCAAAGCCAAATTTTGAAGATGCACACAGTGGGGTTGATTTACTAAAGGAAAAAAGACTGTGCACTTTGCAAAGTGCAGTTGCCCTCTGCAAGAGCAGTTGCTCCAGAGCTTAGTAAATGAGCAGAAGCTCTGCTGACTTTCATCGTCCAATCATGTGCAAGCAAAAATGCTATTTTTTTTATTTTCCTTGCAGGTGATTGGGTACTCTTTGCAAAGTCAAGCCTTACCTCATTTACTAAGCTCTGGAGCAATTGCACCTGCAGAGGGCAACTGCACTCTGCAAAGTGCACAGTCTATTTGCCTTTAGTAAATCAACCGCATAATGTACGAGGGCTAAACACACCAACAAAAAGGCATAACATTTTGAGAGATTGAGCATTATAGGGCCAAGGTGGTCTTTTTACAAGAGACACATCTATCTCATGAAGCGAATGTGAAGCTATAGTCTCAACAATTTCCAATATGGTACTATGGGGACTCGATGACAAATAAGGCAAAGGGGGTAGCAACTGGAATAGGTAGAGGGGTTCGGTTTTGTGTGGAGGATAGAGTAACCGACCCGGAGGGAAGATTTCTCTTCCTAAAGGGGAAACTGCTTGGAATGGCGTGTACACTAGCAAACATATATTGTCCCAATAGAAATCCAACAGGTTACTTAGGTGAAGTCCTGGGAAGGTTGATGGATTTCAAAAAAAGGAAAGTGATTATGGCGGGAGATTTGAACTTTTGTATGCAAACAAGACAGTACGTCCCAGGCACAGGGGATGAGGAACACTCAGTTAAAGGCGATAAAACAGAAATTACATCACTATCAGTTAGAAGATATGTGGAGAATACAACATCCCAGGATACGGGATTATACGTTCTACTCTCCTGTTCATGGGACATATTCTAGGATGGACTATTTAATGATCGAACATAGGATGCTAGATATGGTAATATCCACAAATATAGAAATAACTACATTATCAGATCATGCACCAATAACCATGAAAATAAAGATACCAGAATGGAAGAGACAATCGTATTCATGGAGGTTAAATGACGACCTCCTAGATAAACAAGGAGAAGAGATAAAAAAAAAAAGAAGTTAGAACAATATTTTAGTTTAAATGATACCAATGAGATTGCAGAGAATACCTTGTGGAAGGCCCACAAAGCCTATATAAGGGGAATCCTGATCTCAATGGGAGCTAGGAAAAAGAAGGAAAGAACAAAAAAATTGGGAAAAATTAATAGAAGAAATATTTTTACTAGAGCAGGGACATAAAAAATATAGAGAGCAAGATCAGGCACTGTCTCAAGAACTGGTAATAAAGAGGGATGAATTAAAAGATCTATTAGAACAGGAGATGAGAAAAACTTTCAACAATTTTTCAAAAGAAAGATATCAATGGGGAAATAAAAATAGTAAATGCTTAGCAGGATATTAAGGAAAAAAAATCAATAAACTTTATAGAAAAAATACAAAATAAAAAAGGGGAAATGATCCATAATACTAAGGACATAGCGATGGTCTTTCAAGACTATTATGAACTATTGTACTCAGTTAATCAGAAAGGACAACTGGAAGTATGAAAAAGAAGAGAGGATTAAGGAATATTTGAAAAAAGCCAAGACCCTCCTGATAACAGAGGAAAGAGCAATTTCCCTTGAAACACCCATAACAGCAGAGGAAATCAATCGGGTATTAAAAGAATCACCACCTGGTAAAAGCCCAGGGCCAGATGGTTTACGACTTCCTACCTAAAAAAATTTAAAGAAATTTTGACCCCAAAACTATGTACATACATGATTGGATTGGGAACAAGGTATGCGATGAGTAAAGAAGCATTATTAGCATAAATAACAATTATCACAAAAGAAGGTAAAAATAGTACCAAGTGTTCAAATTATAGACCTATATCACTGTTAAACGCGGACACGAAATTGTTCGCGAAAGTACTAGCAACAAAGATGAAAGATCTAATGCCGGAGCTGGTACATCCCGACCAAGTAGGTTTCGTCCCAGGTAGAGAGGGGAGGGACAATGGGGTAAGAACGCTCCTACTACTTCAAAAAATAAGAGAGGGGAAGATCCCCGGTTTGCTCTTGTCGATTGATGCGGAAAAGGTGTTTGACAGAGTAGACTGGGGATTTATAATGAACAGATTGAAAGGTATGGGCATAGGCCCAAGCATGATGCAGTGGACACAAACATTATATAAAGACCCCACAGTGACTATAAAAGTGACTGGAACATTGTCAACCCCCTTTAAAATGTACCACAGGACGAGACATGGGTGCCCCCTGTCTCTGCTATTGTTTGTGTTGGCGCTGGAACATCTTCTGACGAAGATATGGGGCAACGTGGATATAGAGGGCTTCAATGTCGGAGAAAAAGAGCATAAATTAGCTGCATTTGCAGACGACATATTATTTTATATTTCAAACCCCGAATATCAATGCCTAACCTTCTGAAGGTATTAAAGGAATATGGTAAACTTTCTGATTTTAAGATTAACCCAGGTAAATCCGAGATATTAAATATAAATGTGAACCAAATAGATGAACATAGTCTACAGCAAGAGTTCCCATTCCCATGGAGGAAGACGAAAATAAAGTACCTAGGGGTAAAATTAACGGCTTCTTTGGGGAAAATATACCAAGCAAACTATATTCTATTATTGGAGGAAATAAAAATAGAAATAAAGAGAATAGCAGCACGACCCCTCTCATGAATGGTTTAAAGATGATAGTGCTGCCCAAAATCATGTACAAGTTTCAGATGCTCCCCATATACATACCCCTAGCATATTTTAGAGTTTTAAAAACTTTAATCACAAAATGTATATGGCAAAATAAGAAACCTAGAATCGCATTGGCAACTTTAAAGAAAGAAAAGTGTCAAGGAGGATTAAATGTGCCAGATTTCAAAAAGTATTATGAGACGGTTCTATTAACATGAATGGTGGAATGGCTAAGTTTAATAGTGAGAAGAGGTGGGTAAAGATTGAGCACACGATGGCTAATACACAATTAGGTAGGAATATATGGACACCATCATAATATAGGGCACTAGAAGAAAATACACATTCACTGACACGGATTGTATTTAGGTTCTGGGACCTAATATGTAAGCAGAATAAATGGGAATACAATTCACCGTCAATGGCACTAAAGGAAAATAACTATTTTGCACCAGGGAAAAGTTCGGTAGGTGGGAACTGGATTAAAAAAGAAAACACACAATTACGAGATATAACACAAGAGAGGAAAATTTGTTTATTTCAAGAATTAAAACTTAAAAAAGATGTGATGCAGGTTAATGAATGGCAGTACTTCCAGCTCAAGCATTTTGTAGCAGCACTTCCACACCCGATAAGAGATGGTGATGATCTTACACCATTTGAGTGATTATGAGCGAGGATTATAAAATCCTCATGGAAGTAGAAGGGCTGGAAATCCCGACATATATAAAAAAGTGGGAGAGGGAACTGGGGAAGTGAGGAAAGAATCAAGAGGTAGGAAAAATCCTGAGACTTGTTCATGGTTCATCAGTTAATACTGGAATGGTGGAAATTAATTATAAGTGTTTAACTTGGTGGTATAGAACCCCAGATATATTAGGGAAGTACCAAATGGGACAAACAACGGAGTGTTGGTGAGGGTGTAAACAAACGGGAACTATGGCCCATATTTGGTGGGGATGCCCTAAGATTAGGCCATATTGGAAGAAAATATTAAGATGTATCAAGGAGATTGCGAATATAGATATACCCAAAGAACCATGGACATGTCTGTTCCATGGGGTAGATATCCCAATAAAAGAATATAGAAATTCGATGATAGCTCATATGATGAACGCCGCAAAAAGTCTGATACCTAAAAAATGGAAAGAAGTAGAAAGCCCACAAATTAGAGAATGGTTCGATAAAATAGAAGAGACGTATAACATGGAATACCTAAGATATAGTCGAGAAGAAAGTAGAGAGGGATTTATAAAGAGATGGGAAAAGTGGAAAAGGTTTAAACTGACGAAGAATTACAGTGAGTTAAAGAGTCCCTAGAGATGGGGGAATTGAAGTGTACAAAGGGGGGAGGGGAAAGTGGGGTGGGGGGGTGCCAAGGGGTGGGGAGGGAGAGGGAAGGGGGGATACGTTGTTGGAAATAAAGGTTTATTAAATAATGTATATCCCTATTGGATAGGAAAGTGTTTTGTATATTGAGAAATATTGAAAAAAAAAAAAAGAATAGATGGGGTGTCTCAGCCAATGGGCAGGGACTTTCTTAGGTCGCTTGGCCTGCTGGGGAGCCTATTTATTTGGGTGAGTCAGATGATTGGGGTTCTGTGCCACCTGGACGGCTGTCTGGGTGGACGTGTGTTGTGCTACCCCGGACTGCTAGGCCAGATCCTGAGGCCTATCCTGGGGACATCTGGCTGCTAGACTGTCTGAGGGCCTATCAAGAAGCAAGAGAGCAGCGTAGGGTTGGGACTGCGGCTTGCAGTTTAACCAGAAGTGACGGTTCTGCGGGCCGGAGAACCTGTCGTGGTCGGAGGTAGAGGCAAATCTGTCACCAATAAGGGACTATCCACCTTATTACCAGGGACCACCGTGAGAAACTGAAGAAAGTATTCTCACCAACCGGGGACAGTGAAGAATTGGGAAACTTCAGCAGGTGTCAAGCCAGGGACCCCACCAACGGAGGTGATGATTGCAGAGCAGTCTTGTGTGCCAAGCCAAGGACCGAGCAGGCCAGTGGGGTGACACTTGAGGAGTATCTGTGAGTGTCAAGCTAGGGACCCAGCAGTGACATGGGGGTGACGCTTGAGGAAGATACTCTGTGAGAAGATTGGAAGAGCTCAGGAGATCCAGTGGCAGTGGATCAGTGGGTCTAGGTGATAGACTGGGAGCTCAGTTGAGTGAAGATCTAAACAAGGAGATTGTGGAGGAAGTGAAAGAGTTCATTACAACCTTTGTTAGAAACTGTTCAAGATTGTTGCTATAGGAGACAGCGTGTCTACACATGCAGATGTGGTGTCCGGCTGGATGTTTTTCCCTGCATGGCTGTCTACCTATAGAAGTCTTGAAGTCTGCTAAATTAACATTGCAACTACTAAAGGGTGTCCTGGCCCTAAGCATCTTTCCCACAGTTCTGTTTAAGAGAAAATAAATCTCTTTGCATTCAAGAAGTGTATGGCGCCCAATAATCAACCTTACATTGCACCCACCATGCCTCGTAACCCACAGAAGGATGTCGGCTGTCCCCATTGAGGACGTCAACGTATGACGAAGCGCGTCTGGGAGGGACGTGCTGACGTCACCACGTCGCCCTGTTGTGGACGGGAGCTTGTTTTTAGTGCCGGCCGGCATCGCATTTTATCTTTTTACCTATTGTAAGTGTTATTTTATTTAATAAAACCCTGGTTACATACAGTATCACACTATTGGCCATTTTTTATACATTTTGCACTGCTGAGCTCGGGTCAAGATTTCCAGGACATATCTATGCTGTTCCTGCCGGGATTTCGGTCTGTGTTTGTGTCAGTCTGCCTACCCACATCTGGTAAGCAGGATTTTCACTAGGCTCGTTGGAACTCCATACCCTGTGTCACTCCTTATGAGGTGTGTATTCCGGTTGTGTGAATCTGCATATATTAGTTTGACATCTGGTAAGCAGATTCTACAAGTGGCTTGTTGCACCCAGAGAGATTCTCTTTCATACCGCTCATCTTGGTAATGGTTATATGCTTGCTTGCCTTCAAATATCTGGTAAGCAGACTATTTTGAAGGTTTAATATAATATAATTTATTTAGGGATATTCACTTATTGCATGATTGCATGGCACTCACTCATTGATCCTATGTGTGTTTTATACACTGGATGTGGTTTATGATTACCTGTGATTTTTGTTCTGTGGTTTGCTGCACTATTTTATTTCTTTTGCATTTGTTTTGCTATCAGTATTATGCTATGTTTTTTGTCATATATTTTTGGATACTCCTTGACGGATCTGCACTTACGGCACGAGTGTAACCTTCCTGTTCCATTGGGATCGTTTTCCAAAGGCCCTGGCTGGGTTTTAAGGCACTCGCCCATTTTTGGCTTACATCTGGTAAGCGCTTTACCTCATAGATGTGTTCATCTGATTATTCACTTACAAGATTTGAATTTTGAGGAATTTCACGTCACCCATTCATGATCTATGATTGTTGGACTCTTTTTTTGTATAGGACTATACATCTGAATATAACTTTGTAGCGCGTTTTTTTGTTTTCTAGCTCTGGAGATCACCATTAGGCCTGGAGAGGCCCAGGACTTGGCTACAGGACTATGACAGGAGTCCCACCATCACTGGGGAGGCTTGATAGGCAGGAGAGGGATCAGGGCTATAACAGGAGTCCCACCACTGCTGGGGAGGAGAAGGATCGCAGATGGGGTGTGAGTTTATTTTATAGACGAGCAGTACAAAGTTTTCAGTTGTAGAGCAGGGTCCCCTGATTCCTCCTGTATTGAATTGTATTGTAACTGTACTGTTTGCCCTAAAATTTTAAAGCGCTGCACAACCGGTTGGCGCTATATAAATCCTGTATAATAATAATAGTATAGCGTAGGAGATGGGATGGGTGCTGTGCTGGTAAAGAGTGCAGCTCTGTTCCAAAAGACATAAGCAGGAGGGTGTAGAGGCAGCGCTGTAACCTAGGGAGGATGAAGGCTCTGGAACCCTGCCAAATGACCCCATCAAGCTGGTGTCAGATCTAGCTACCTGATGTCTAGTGTCTGCTAGCACATGCTTCATATTAGTATCTGGGAAATCCTCTAACACCCACTCTCAATAACCAACATACACTCATGATGTGCAAGTGTGAGAGGGGAGGATGACCAGCCTCACTTCCTTTTTTTTTCATTCTGCTAACCTGGACCCCTACCTCCCATCTAGCTCACCAACCACAGCATAAGCCATCAGGACCCACTCCCTCTTCTGCTGGGTCAAAGCAGCGGCAGCAGAAGCAACCTCCCCCCTCAACCAGCCAAGAAAGGACCCGACTCGCTTTAGATCAATTGATCTTTTTGTCCCTAATAAATAAATTAATACACACTGACCTCTCCCCTGCTCCTCCAGGGATCGATGGATGCTCCAAAGTCAGACAAAGTGAACTCCATGACCAGAAAGAGGAGAGGGAGGTGAGATGAGATGAGATCAAAATCCTGCAAATCCAGACTAAGGGCCAGTTCACATCAGCATGCAGTGCGAGAAACAAGCATTCTGTGTGCATTTCCTGCACCACATTCAAAACATACTGCAAGTGCGATCTGCAGTGGATGTCAATGTTAACATAATGACACCCCAAATGCAGGTCGCAAATGTAATGTGTTTTTACCTGCACTGGATCATATGGTAGAGGGGGCATTTTGGGAGGAGAGAGGACTTATGCAGGGGGGGGTGGGGGGTGGGGGATGGTCAGATTTCATATCCAGCCCTCCTTCCAGTACAAGTCCTTTCTCCTCCCAAACCCCCCCAGCACATGCAGTATCCTCTTACCCACCCACCCCCACCCTCGAATTACCGTAAGTATTAATTTTTGTTAGCTTGCTTTGTCCTCTATAGTATGTTAATCACTCACCTCAGATCAGCAGAGGAGGAGGTGGCTGTGTACTCGGTCCGCTCTGACAGCTGGCATCTCTCCCCGAGCTGAAATCGCAGCATGTGGGACACCAATCACCCTGCACAAGCTGCAGGGTGGGTGTGCCCACATTAGCATGCCCCTGATGGGCAAGTCGCTGGAGCTATGTGCCAGGAATTGTTCCGAAAATTGTCTCTGTTCCAGCAGGATTTACCCTGGATACTGGATACATTGGCAAGGTCCTGGCCAATCCAGGTAATTTATCTTCCGGGAGGGGGACCTTCCCAAAAAAATGATGCTTTGTGCGTGTGTGAGTTAGGAAAATGAGGCGTCCACGAGGCCACTGTGAGCATGAGGCCCTAGACGACCACCCAATTTGCCTAATTAAAGAGCTGCCTCTGACCCTATGCCAGCAGTTAAAGGTACCTTAGTTGATAAACAGTGAGAGCATCTCTCAATTTCCACCCATAGCAGCTTCCACCCAGCTCTCCTGGACACTTCAGAAAAAAAGCTGTCTCCTAAGATGCTCTTACAGGCAGTCACCTTCCTGTCACACTCTCCAGCAAGTCCGTTTAAATCCCTCAGGCCTCAAACACAAGCCCCCAGCTGGTGCTTGGCCTAAAGCCAGCCATGCATGGATCAAAATTCAACTGATTCAAAAAGGAACGGACAAATTATGATCCATATATGAGCAGGGTGTTTGTACAGAAGTTAATCTATCAATCAACTTCTGTGCAACTACCCTGTCGGATTCCCCCAGCTCTATCAACATTGCGGGTACGATTCCCCCATCCCATCAAGTGTGTGGGTGGGGGAATTGAGTCAGTTTTTTTCATTCAAACAAAAAAATTACTCATCTGTGGGATGCTTTAGGATGATGATCCTTGTCACACTGGCTTCCTTTCTAGGCAGAAGCCCAGGAAACATAGACAAGACTCCTACTACCTGGCATTCCCTCCAAGCCAAGCCTGGGATGCAAAAACCCTTGTCATAGAAGGTCATCCTGAATACTTATTTCCTTCCTCAGTATGCATCAATGGAATAACCTAGGTTCGGACCAAACTTTGGCTGTTTAGGGGACCTTTGGGGCTGTTTTTTATTTTCAAATCCGGAGGGAGATGTAAATTGGCACCAAATGTCAGTGGTTTAAAAAAATCACCGCTCCCAGATGCAAGGAATAGTAAAAAAATAGTTTTGCACTGGTATTTTGGTTTATCACTAGTAATTGGCCATGGCAAAATAAACATCCTTAAGACCCCTTTCACACTGAGGCGTTTTTCAGGCATTTTAGCGCTAAAAATAGCACCTGAAAAGCGCCTCCCATGCCACCCCAGTGTGAAAGCCCCAATGCTTTCACACTGGGGCGGTGCGCTTGCAGGACGTTAGAAAAAGTCCTGCAAGCAGCATCTTTCGGGCAGTTTGGGAGCGGTGTATACACCGCCCCTAAACCACCCGTGCCCATTGAAATGAATGGGCAGCGCTGCCGAAGCGTCTGCAAAGCGCATCAGCGGCACAGCAACATGGACACTTTTAACCCTTTCTTTGGCCGCTAGTGGGGGTTAAAAGTGCCCTGTGTTGTGGAAAATGTTATAAATGTATGTTGTCAGATGTCCCCCAGTGTCGGTTTTGCTGTAATACGCTCAAGTGAGCGTATTCGCACATACAGACGTTGGTGGAAGACCATTGGCTGCGAAAACCTTCCTGTGGACATGGCAGATCTGTTGCTCTTTTAGGGATGTTAGTTTATGCCTCATCAAGAGATTGGCCACCTCATGGCGACTGCATTAATGACTCCGAGCATACATATCTGCGTACATGGGAACTATAGCCTAACTATATGAAATTTATGGCTCACTGAGCCATAATTTTGTATGGTTTGCATAACTGGTAACAGTGGGAGTGTGCACACGGTCGTGTTCAAAGCCATGTGCTTGCCGCATGGTTTTGCACACCACCGTCTGCACACATCACTACTGTATTTCTATTTGAATGTATACATGTCTTTGATTGGTTCTGTATTTAACCCTGTTGGAAGGGCTTCTGTATTGTCACATCCTGTTACATCCTTATATGGTCATTTCCTCTGTGTTAATTTCCTGTGAGGTCACAAACTTTGTAGGAGGCGTTTGGCTGTTGGAGGCACACCTTCAAGTTGGGACTTCCTGTTGATATGTAAATAAAAGCAGACTCAGGGCTGAGGGAGGCAGTCATGCTAAGCTGAGAATGTAAGAAGGTGCTGATGTCTGATTACTTGGATGCGTGGGTTGATAGGTATGGTATATTATATCATTAAGACAGAAATGGGTGCTTATTAGCACAGGAGATATGGCTGTGTGCATAGTTTACTGCCATCTTTCTACAACAGATGGTGAGCCAGCCAGGAGTGAACAGAACCTCCTTCGCAATTGGATCATTAAGATGTGTGATGTGTTGGGGAGGCTCTGCTTTGGGAAAAGAACTAATTTTTTGTCTTTTTGAGATAATGCTGAAAGTTTGATCGTATGTCTGGTGCGTGTGTGTGTGTGATTTGTATCTCGAATGTTTGTGTAAGGAGACTGTGTGCTGTGTGTATGTGTAAGTAACTGTATGTTGTGTAATAAGTATATGACAATTAGAAATGTATGAATTGGGATTATTTGCAGCCTGCAATGTGTGTGACTGATGCCGTGTAACAAGTTTGTAATGCATGTGAGAAATGGCTGAATTGTAATTATTACTTATATATGGGACAAGTAGATTGCATGAGTTTTGTAGAGTGGTTAATTGTCTCAAGACACAGATGGTTAGTGGACTTTGATGGTTGTTTAGAAAAACTTTTGGTTTGAAAATGGCTGCTGCATTTTCAAGTGGCCATGCGGCCTGGGGGAGGGGCGGCCAAGCATAGCTGACCCATCATTTACGATGGTGAAAGTTGGCTACTCCCTGTGGACAATAGAAAGGTTTTGTTTTGAGATGAAAAGAACATGCAAGCATCGCTGTTTGTACTTCTCAATGTCTTGTTCCTGGGAAAGCTGATGTGAACTTTGTTTGAGAAAAGAGGGTAAGTTTCAGCCGTGTGATTGTGGTATATGTGGCTTTGTTGTTTCATTGGATAACGTGCTTTTCAGTAGAACTGTTCCTAATGTGTTTGTATTATGGTTTAAGTGTTCAACAATTACATTTCATGTGCTTGTGTTTTAGTGTAGTCCTTTTGTCATCGGCTATCTTGCTATGGTCCAGATTTCGTCTACGATTTTGTTTTAAGTTGTGCTTTTTCTTAACTTCTAACACTTTTAACCACTTAAGGACCAGCCTTGTTTTGGATTTTAGGTGTTTACATGTTTAAAACAGTTTTTTTTGCTAGAAAATTACTTAGAACCCCCAAACATCATATATGTTTTTTTTTAACACCCTAGAGAATAAAATGGCAGTCATTGCAATACTTTTTTTTTGCACTGTATTTGCGCAGCAGTCTTATAAGTGCACTTTTTTTGGAAAAAATTCACTTTTTTGAATAAAAAAATAAGACAACAGTAAAGTTAGCCCAATGTTTTTTTATATCGTGAAAGATAATATTACGCCAAGTAAATTGATACAAACCATGTCACGCTTCAAAATTGCACCCGCTTGTGGAATGGCGTCAAACTTTTACCCTCAAAAATCTCCATAGGCGACGTTTAAAAAATTCTACAGGTTGCATGTTTTACATTACAGAGGAGGTCTAGCACTAGAATTATTGCTCTCGTTCTACCAGTCGCGGCGATACCTCACATGTTTGGTTTGACCACCGGTTTCATATGCGGGCGCTACTCGTGTATGCGTTCACTTCTGCGCGCTAGCTCGTCGGGACGGGAGGTTTTAAAAAATTTTTTAAATTATTTTTATTATTTATTTTACATTATTTTATTTTTTTTTTACACTGTTTTAAAAAAAAAAAAATGTATCACTTTTATTCATATTACAAGGAATGTAAACATCCCTTGTAATAGAAAAAAGCATGACAGGACCTCTTAAATATGAGATTTGAGGTCAAAAAGACCTCAGATCTCATATTTACACTAAAATGCAATAAAAAAAAAGTCATTTAAAAAAAAGACATTTAAAAAAATATGCCTTTAAGAGGCGTGGGCGGAAGTGACGTTTTGATGTCGCTTCCGCCCAGCAGTGTCATGGAGACGAGTGAGCGCCATCTTAGCCTCACTCGTCTCCAGGCACAGGACGGAGATGGATGCAATCACCTCCGCCGCTACCGACGGCTCCGGTAAGCGGCGGAGGGCATCGGATCACAGCGGGAGGGGGGGCCCTCTCCCGCCACCAATAAAAGTGATCTCGCCGCGAATCCGCCACAGGGACCACTTTTATCTGAAAGCTGGCCGCCACACGAAAACGGGGATACCGGGGTTATGGCAGCTAGCTGCTGCCATAACAACAATATACCCCTTCAAAGTTTGGACGTACATCGTCGTACGGCAGTCCGGAAGTGGTTAAATGTTTGTAAGTGTTCATTTAGTATCTCAAATGTTTAATTTTGTGGGGAGAAATTTTGGTTTTGGCAGGAAAATGCGCCATTTTGTCGTGGCCTGGTTTTTGTCTGCCATTTCCTTTTGTTGTTGTCTGCCATGTGGCTACGGTCGGCCATTTTCAATTTCTTTGTGTGTGAAACCATGTAATGTATTGGATTTCAGTTTTGTCGGGAAAATGCGCCATTTTGTTGTGGTCTGGCATTTGTTGTAGTCACCATGTGGCCATGATCAGCGGCCATTTTGAGAACATGGAGTCTAGCCTACAGGAGAAGCTGCTCCAATTCCTTTGTGTGTGTAGCCATGTGGTCTGGGCTTCCACCTTCTCTCTAGGTACTATTTCATTTTAAGTGAATTCAATTTTTGTACTGTTTACATACTTTTTAAGGAAGATATTGCGTTTTCTGTATTGAATATTGGTTTTGAGTGAAATCTCTACTTTGCACTGAATTTCAATGGATAACAAGACTAGTTTTAACTGTGAGTTTTTGTACTTTTAGTGGTGTGTGTTTAATTTTTATTTGTTTTGTGTTTTTGTGTCTTTAGCTGAGGGTTGTATTGTACAGCCTGCAGTATATGAAACTAGGTTTACCCTCCCCTTTCCTGTACATTGATATGTAAATAAACCAGTTTGAGGGGTTTTTAGAGCTGGGCATGCAACAGGAAGTTCTTCTCAGCATTTTATGTATCCACAGGAAGTTGGTGGGTGGAGCTTGGGGTCCTATGACACAAGCAAATGAGATTTGTGCTTGAAAGGACAATGGGAAAATACTGGCATTTGAAAGTGTTTTAAATTTAATTCCAGTTGTATTTTGTTTTATACTGTAATACAGTTTTTGGTAGAGTGCAAACAGGAGGCATCCAAGTTATTGTTGTAATATCGAGGTACAGAGAGAAGCCGCAGTGTTTTGTAAAAGAAGCGGGCATAAGTGTGCTGTGTAGTTTAGTCTGGCGACGCAGTATATGCATACACTGTAAGGGGTAGAGACATAATTCAGGGGTTGATCTGTGGTTGTTGGCGAATCATTTGGCATAGTTAATAGTTGGTTTTTAAAAGAGTGGTACTCTGTGGTTCTGTGCCAAAAGTGTTGGGACAACAAGCCATAGAGTTGATGCCTCGTTTTAGGGTTTCTAGTTGGGGGACCAATAGTGGTTGTAGTCCTTCAATCCACTGTGTAAGAAGACACCTGGCGGTGCTCCCCAAAATGGGTGCAAGGACTTCCCTGGACGCAGGGGTAAGATGATAAGCCGATTCGAATCGCCATGGGCAATTGGAAGTCCATGCAAGGGAAGGAGTGGGGCTTCCCTCTGTCGGACAGCTGCACAGTACATGAAATAGCTTTGAGGAAAAGGCCATTAAACCCCAGAAAGATTGATATAGGTGGTCCAAGGATACTATTTTGGATATCCCTCTGGAGTTGATGTAGCGGCTTCAGAAATCTGTAATGTTGAGTGAGTTGATGGATGCGCAGTACACATTTGTGTGATTAAAATTATACAGGCCTGTTTTTGAACTTTGTGTGGCTGGTCCATGCAAAGATTTTGAGATGCTCTCATGCTTTTCAAATTGTATCGTTTTTCTATCGCTAAAAGTGTGAAGGCAGCATTCCACCTGGTCGTTTTTATTTTTTCATTTTTTTGGGAACTATGAAATATCTCCCCCTCATTTGTATCTAAATATTTGTCTCATGTTTTAGTCTTCTCATTGTATGTAGTAACATGTTTGAACCTACCGCGACAGCCCTCTTGCATGTCGCGGCTGTTGTATTTTAGTAAAAACGTGAAAGTGAGATTTACAGAGGGTTTAGTTATTATCGGTTTTGTGGAATGTCAGTGACAATTTACCAATGTACACAAATTTAAGGCTTAAGGCTTGCTCAGGTTTTTCCTAGTGACTATTATTTTCAACCTATACTGCATTTGCAGTGTCAGTCAGGCCTTTTAATTATGTACTTTATTTAGCATTGGATTAGTATTTTTTGGTAATTTTTTACCCCTTTAAGTTATACATAAGATGTTTTCCAAACACTCTGAATAAAATTTTTTTTTGTTTGTTTAGGTTTTTTAACGTGTCACACTTCCCATTTAGGTTCATTTCTATCCACATTATAGGTTTTTCAGGCATATGGATATATTTGCCCTTAGTTTTTCCCTTTAGTGGGATGGCACGCAGTGGTTCTTGCCTCGAGACATAGATCGAGGCGGGGTTGGTAATTTGTATTTAAGCGGTGCGTCAGGACGCTGCCCATATCCCGTGACCACGTCCGCTAGTGTCGAAACGACGTAGGGAGGAGGAGCTACATTCTGACATCAACGCTGCGCGTTCAGTCCCGGAAGCCACAGGCTGTTTGGAAGCCGGCCGGCTCACTGGTATTGTCTTTTGCCCATTTTTTTTTTCGCTGATTTGTAAGTGTCCATTTGTCCTTTTTATATTCAATTAAATGTTAAAGGATTTACGCTATGTGGAGCTCTTTGTTGTTTTTTTTGGTGTTATTACTACCCTGCTGAGTTTTCTGCTGACGATCTCCACTGACACTGAGGTATCCAGTGCCTGCCTGTGAGATCCCAGGCTGGGGTTACAGCCACCTGCTCAGTGTGGTCCCCTATAATAAGGGACCAACGATTTCTGGTAAGCGGCAGTATTTTTCCGTGGTGGAGGCTTCATCTTTGCACTTGTCACTACAGTGTGGAATTTCACTACTTATCACCTTGGGATCTGTATTTTGCATTATGGACTCATTTTTTTAACTATTTACTATACAACTTTTTTGTTTTTTATTTCACCAAGTTTATGGACATTCTTAATTGAATTTCCCTTCACATTTGCACATTTTTTTAATTGTATTTGTTCCTTGATATATTCTAAGTTGGTTTAGGTTTAGTTTACAGCACTTCCAGTTGCACTGTAGTTATTTTGATTCAATGTATGAAGTATCACTAATGTGATTTTTGGTACCTAACATTGGGAGCCATAATATCATTTTTCCTATTAGCACGACTTTTCTGTTTTGTATTATACACGAATGTTGTATTGTTTACCATTCTTTGAAGGATAGAGTAATAACCTTTGTTTATAAGTATCTTTTCAGGTCCAAGGAGTTTATGTACATAGGAAGCAGGTGTATAAGTTAAAAGTGTCATAGGCTGTTTCACAGGTTTTTTTTTTGTTTTTTTTTCTGCACCCTTCTAAACCCTGCACGTCTTCCTCCAGTTTGTAATGAGGAGCAAGAAAAGGGGGGGGGGGTGAGAGTGGTGAGAATGACAATTTTTCAAACCAATAATACTAACCCCTCTAATTCTAACCAAGTTTGTGCCAAGACTGTCTTTCTTTGATGGAATTTGAATCAGCAAGCAGCAGTCTGGTGAAAGAGGCTCCCATCACAGATGCTAAGAACCTTTTTGTCACTGGTTCCAGGTATTACACCCCAGATGGTAAGCCACGCACAGGTTATGCAGTGACCACAGTCCCGATGTCTGGGTTATTGTCATATGAGGTTTGTATGGAGGTCAAACAAAAACAGAGTTGTACTTTCCTCATTAGCTGTCACCTACATTCTCAGCTGATGGGGTAGGTGCAATCACTGCAACATGAACTTCAAAAGGTCCACCACAGGGTTCACGAGTCCCTCCTGGACCCTGGCACAATAACCAGTTTACATTCTTTACAACCAGGTGACTGGGTCATTGTAAAGAAGCTTAAGGGATGAGACCATGCCAGCCACGGCAAGAAGCAGCTCAACCACAAAGAGTAGAGGGGTATCTTTGTTTTTTTATATTTTTTAAGTGTATTTTCCAACTAGCTAAGAAAGTGAACAGGACACATGGTCGGGGTCTACTAGTGCCCCAGCGATGACGGTGGTACATGATATATAGGATGTTCATATTGGTGTGAGGAGTTTTGACAAACTAATAAAATCCAAACAGACACTTGTCAATAGAACTTAAAACATTTCTAGAGGGTAAAATTAGTTATAATTTTAACAATAGCTCTGGTTCTTGTCAGCTTTGGTATCGGGATAACTAGGTAGCCCACACGTGTGCTTCAAGTGTAGTTTGGTATTAATGCGGATCTACAGCTTATAAGGTAACTTGCCTAAGGCAAGAGGTTCATGTGTGCTGGTGAAACTCGTCCCAGCATCTTATGTCACGGCCGATTGTGAGGATCTGATGGCGTGAGAGAAGGTAAGACTGGCAGGGACAGCTGGAAGGGAATTGCTTGTACGCGGTGGGGGCTTGACGCGGTGGGGGCTTTATGAAACGCTTGAACAATTTCTCCTCCATTGAGGATGGGATGTTTCATGTAACTGTTGAAGCTACAAGGAAGTTCCCACAGTCCAAGGGGGGTTTCTGGGAATTCATAAAGATTATTATATCTGGATCGGGGATAATAGTGACAAAGTTCAGGCCCATATGGATAAGGCTTAGATCCCTGCAAGGCAAAGCCAGAGCTATAGCTAGTGAAGGTTGGAATCCTTGTAAGGGTTTGGGAATTGTTGGGGATTATTTTATTTTGCAGCGGATCATAGTTGAAGGAAGTAGGGGTATATTTACTCATGTTTCAAATTGTATCGTTTTTCTATCGCTAAAAGTGTGAAGGCAGCATTCCACCTGGTCGTTTTTATTTTTTCATTTTTTTGGGAACTATGAAATATCTCCCCCTCATTTGTATCTAAATATTTGTCTCATGTTTTAGTCTTCTCATTGTATGTAGTAACATGTTTGAACCTACCGCGACAGCCCTCTTGCGTGTCGCGGCTGTTGTATTTTAGTAAAAACGTGAAAGTGAGATTTACAGAGGGTTTAGTTATTATCGGTTTTGTGGAATGTCAGTGACAATTTACCAATGTACACAAATTTAAGGCTTAAGGCTTGCTCAGGTTTTTCCTAGTGACTATTATTTTCAACCTATACTGCATTTACAGTGTCAGTCAGGCCTTTTAATTATGTACTTTATTTAGCATTGGATTAGTATTTTTTGGTAATTTTTTACCCCTTTAAGTTATACATAAGATGTTTTCCAAACACTCTGAATAAAATTTTTTTTTGTTTGTTTAGGTTTTTTAACGTGTCACACTTCCCATTTAGGTTCATTTCTATCCACATTATAGGTTTTTCAGGCATATGGATATATTTGCCCTTAGTTTTTCCCTTTAGTGGGATGGCGCGCAGTGGTTCTTGCCTCGAGACATAGATCGAGGCGGGGTTGGTAATTTGTATTTAAGCGGTGCGTCAGGACGCTGCCCATATCCCGTGACCACGTCCGCTAGTGTCGAAACGACGTAGGGAGGAGGAGCTACATTCTGACATCAACGCTGCGCGTTCAGTCCCGGAAGCCACAGGCTGTTTGGAAGCCGGCCGGCTCACTGGTATTGTCTTTTGCCCATTTTTTTTTTCGCTGATTTGTAAGTGTCCATTTGTCCTTTTTATATTCAATTAAATGTTAAAGGATTTACGCTATGTGGAGCTCTTTGTTGTTTTTTTTGGTGTTATTACTACCCTGCTGAGTTTTCTGCTGACGATCTCCACTGACACTGAGGTATCCAGTGCCTGCCTGTGAGATCCCAGGCTGGGGTTACAGCCACCTGCTCAGTGTGGTCCCCTATAATAAGGGACCAACGATTTCTGGTAAGCGGCAGTATTTTTCCGTGGTGGAGGCTTCATCTTTGCACTTGTCACTACAGTGTGGAATTTCACTACTTATCACCTTGGGATCTGTATTTTGCATTATGGACTCATTTTTTTAACTATTTACTATACAACTTTTTTGTTTTTTATTTCACCAAGTTTATGGACATTCTTAATTGAATTTCCCTTCACATTTGCACATTTTTTTAATTGTATTTGTTCCTTGATATATTCTAAGTTGGTTTAGGTTTAGTTTACAGCACTTCCAGTTGCACTGTAGTTATTTTGATTCAATGTATGAAGTATCACTAATGTGATTTTTGGTACCTAACATTGGGAGCCATAATATCATTTTTCCTATTAGCACGACTTTTCTGTTTTGTATTATACACGAATGTTGTATTGTTTACCATTCTTTGAAGGATAGAGTAATAACCTTTGTTTATAAGTATCTTTTCAGGTCCAAGGAGTTTATGTACATAGGAAGCAGGTGTATAAGTTAAAAGTGTCATAGGCTGTTTCACAGGTTTTTTTTTTGTTTTTTTTTCTGCACCCTTCTAAACCCTGCACGTCTTCCTCCAGTTTGTAATGAGGAGCAAGAAAAGGGGGGGGGGGTGAGAGTGGTGAGAATGACAATTTTTCAAACCAATAATACTAACCCCTCTAATTCTAACCAAGTTTGTGCCAAGACTGTCTTTCTTTGATGGAATTTGAATCAGCAAGCAGCAGTCTGGTGAAAGAGGCTCCCATCACAGATGCTAAGAACCTTTTTGTCACTGGTTCCAGGTATTACACCCCAGATGGTAAGCCACGCACAGGTTATGCAGTGACCACAGTCCCGATGTCTGGGTTATTGTCATATGAGGTTTGTATGGAGGTCAAACAAAAACAGAGTTGTACTTTCCTCATTAGCTGTCACCTACATTCTCAGCTGATGGGGTAGGTGCAATCACTGCAACATGAACTTCAAAAGGTCCACCACAGGGTTCACGAGTCCCTCCTGGACCCTGGCACAATAACCAGTTTACATTCTTTACAACCAGGTGACTGGGTCATTGTAAAGAAGCTTAAGGGATGAGACCATGCCAGCCACGGCAAGAAGCAGCTCAACCACAAAGAGTAGAGGGGTATCTTTGTTTTTTTATATTTTTTAAGTGTATTTTCCAACTAGCTAAGAAAGCGAACAGGACACATGGTCGGGGTCTACTAGTGCCCCAGCGATGACGGTGGTACATGATATATAGGATGTTCATATTGGTGTGAGGAGTTTTGACAAACTAATAAAATCCAAACAGACACTTGTCAATAGAACTTAAAACATTTCTAGAGGGTAAAATTAGTTATAATTTTAACAATAGCTCTGGTTCTTGTCAGCTTTGGTATCGGGATAACTAGGTAGCCCACACGTGTGCTTCAAGTGTAGTTTGGTATTAATGCGGATCTACAGCTTATAAGGTAACTTGCCTAAGGCAAGAGGTTCATGTGTGCTGGTGAAACTCGTCCCAGCATCTTATGTCACGGCCGATTGTGAGGATCTGATGGCGTGAGAGAAGGTAAGACTGGCAGGGACAGCTGGAAGGGAATTGCTTGTACGCGGTGGGGGCTTGACGCGGTGGGGGCTTTATGAAACGCTTGAACAATTTCTCCTCCATTGAGGATGGGATGTTTCATGTAACTGTTGAAGCTACAAGGAAGTTCCCACAGTCCAAGGGGGGTTTCTGGGAATTCATAAAGATTATTATATCTGGATCGGGGATAATAGTGACAAAGTTCAGGCCCATATGGATAAGGCTTAGATCCCTGCAAGGCAAAGCCAGAGCTATAGCTAGTGAAGGTTGGAATCCTTGTAAGGGTTTGGGAATTGTTGGGGATTATTTTATTTTGCAGCGGATCATAGTTGAAGGAAGTAGGGGTATATTTACTCATGTTTTTGTTTCTATTCTTTCTATATGCCGTGAAGAGGTGTTACCTGATTGGACGCGTGACCAGAACCCGGGCAGATGACCACATCTTCCTCAATGAGACACCCCGAAGCCCAACTCACGTACCAGACACAGAGGATCCAAGTCCAACCGGTGATTACTACAGCTCACCATGTCATCTCTCCTGAAGTACAGAGTCTCTGTGTTTTTCTTTTTTTATGGACTCATATGGACTGTAAGGAAGAAGATCAAGATTCATCGAGGGACACATGGGAGCATATGACAAAGAGGAGCGACTGTTATGGAAAATTTTATAAATGTATGTTGTCAGATGTCCCCCAGTGTCAGTTTTGCTGTAATACGCTCATGTGAGCGTATTCGCACATACAGACGTTGGTGGAAGACCATTGGCTACGAAAACCTTCCTGTGGACATGGCAGATCTGTTGCTGTTTTAGAGATGTTAGTTTATGACTCATCAAGAGATTGGCCACCTCATGGCGACTGCATTAATGACTCCGAGCATACATGTCTGCATACATGGGAACTATAGCATAACTATATGAAAATTATGGCTCACCGAGCCATAATTTTGTATGGTTCGCATCACTGGTAACAGTGGGAGTGTGCACACGGTCGTGTTCAAAGCCATGTGCTTGCTGCATGGTTTTGCACACCACTGTCTGCACATGTCACTACTGTATTTCTATTTGAATGTATACATGTCTTTGATTGGTTCTGTATTTAACCCTGTTGGAAGGGCTTCTGTATTGTCACATCCTGTTATATCCTTATATGGTCATTTCCTCTGTGTTAATTTCCTGTGAGGTCACAAACTTTGTAGGAGGTGTTTGGCTGTTGAAGGCACACCCTCAAGTTGGGACTTCCTGTTGATATGTAAATAAAAGCAGACTCAGGGCTGAGGGAGGCAGTCATGCTGAGCTGAGAATGTAAGAAGGTGCTGATGTCTGATTACTTGGATGCATGGGTTGATAGGTAAGGTACATTATATCATTAAGACGGAAATGGGTGCTTATTAGCACAGGAGATATGGCTGTGTGCATAGCTTACAGCCATCCTTCTACGACACCTACTAGCAGCCGAAAAAGCGCCACTTAAACAGTGGTAAAGCACCACTAAAACTAGCAGCGCTTTACCGCTAACACGGTCCAGTGTGAAAGGGGTCTAAAGGTAATTACTGGGTTTGCAAAAGTATTTGGTGTATGCCAACTGGATTTATAGCCTTGGTAGCTACTGAAAAAATATATTTGAATGAAAGTTTTCTGTGCCCTGTAAAGGATTCGCATCAAATGTAGAGCTTGAAGGACACCGCCACTCACTGGTTCTTCTTTTTAAGGGCTTTGTTTGCCCATTTTTATTAAAAGAAAGTTAAACGGGGGGCGTGGCTTGGATGGCTTCCGGATCGGACGTGTCTCTCTGAAGCTCCCGGCCAGGCCTGCCTGCATACCGCTAAAAATAGCACAACGGCTCCAGCATCATGGGCAAACCTCGCAAGGCTAAAGAATAAGACCTCCGGGGACATGCTACAAGGTCTTCCTCGGCTCCCCCACCTCTTATAACAGAGTATTTCGTGCACGGAGCTCCCGCGGCGAGCACGAGGCCAAGATGGTGCTGACGCCGGCTCCAGCATCATACGCTGCAGCTCTCTCCTCTCCTCCACCGCGGATCTCTGCAGAACACAGGACGGACAGGTACGCTTCTGAGGGGGATCTGTTGGTCCATCGCCCCCCAGCTCCTCTAGCTATCGTCCTCACTGGGTCCCCTGCTCCGTCTGGGGAACATGTGCTGGGAAGCCTGTCACAGACGTTTCCCCCCTGCCTCGTGGACCCACAGCCATCGGCACCTACCGGTCAGATGTCTCCCTCCTGGGAACTCTCAGTCCCAGATTGGGATCCACGCTCCCTCCCACAAAGGCCCCAGACCTCCAGAGACAGACTCCCTTCTATATCCCCACAGCACAGGGATTCCTACCAGACCTCAGTGCCATCTTCCACCTCACAGCACACAGGTCATCGGGGGGCTCATTCACTTGCCGGTCAACAATCTGGTGCAAACGCAGCCGCAGCCGCTGCTCCCCGCTTACTCCCCAGAGGGGCTATCTTCCACCAGCCACCCATTCAATCACGACTCAGGACTTTTATGCCCACGCTACAGTAGATTCTGAACCTGAAGAGTGCACATCATGGAGGGATTATGTCCGCTGCATGCCCACAAAACAGGACTTTCGCTTACTTATACAAGAAGTGCGTGACACATGCAGATCTGAAATCAATATGCTTCGTACTGATCTACACCAGCTAACTACCAAAGTCACGTCTTTGGAGGAAGAAGTATGCGATACAAAGCTGGAAATCTCACAAATATATGACCGCCTGACTTCCCAAGCCACGGCTCTTAGAGACTTTCAACGCCAACTTGACCTTGATAACAGAGGCAGGCGCAACAACATCAGGGTTCGTGGCCTCCCAGAAGCTACTCAGGATGAGGATTTGCAAGTGACGCTGCAAGCTATCTTCAATAACATATTGGGTCGCCCGGAAAACCAGCGAGTTAAAATGGAACGTGCCCATCGCGCACTCCGCCCAAGAGGACCGGGACCCAGACCATGAGATGTAATATGCAGAGTTCATAACTACGCCCTGAAAGAGGACACAATGAGGAAGGCACGCAACATGCACACCATTGATTTTGATGGCGCTTCCATACAGCTCTTCCCGGACTTGTCCTGGATCACCCTCCAGCAGCGGCGCTCCCTGCAACCGCTCCTCACCACCCTGAAGGAACATGACTTTCGCTATCATTGGGGCTTTCCTTTCAGTCTCACAGCTAAGAAAGACGGGAGGTCCAACACCCTATGGTACTCCGAGGACCTCCATTATTTCTGTAAAGAGCTGGATATCCCGGTCCCGCCTACCCCTGGTTGGGATCCCCTCCCAGCCCCTCCGCCTCGCCTGGAACCTTGGATTCAAGTGAATGGGAGAAAACGCCCGAGACCGCATTCTGCCGGACCTCCTCATCCTCATACCAGAGATAACTCTTAGTTTCCCCCTCTTTTGCTTTTTTTTTTGAGACACCTACTTACACTGCTGTGCAACTATATGGGTCTACTTTTCCAACCACCCCCTTTTTTTGAGCTTCAGGACTTACCCTGCTGGTTCCCTTACTTACTTAAAAAAATTTTTGACTAAGTTATACTTACCAAGCATTCAGGTTCATGGGTTTGATGTGCAACCCATTAAGATTATGCCTATCTGATAGTATTTAACTTTCTCGATTTGCAGAAGGTACACCCTGTTCCTCTTCCTATCCCTACCATCTACCCCTCCCATCCTCTCCTTCCCCTCCCTCTCCCCCCCCACCATCCCCATCCCACCATCCCTCTCCCATTCCCTCCTATTCCCCTTCCCCTTCCCTTCCCCTCCCCTGTACCAGGGTAAAGTATTATAGCTAGAGGGACGTCCTCACCCCTCCTGGGTTCCTATGCGGAGCACCAGGACGGATGACATGCTTCTATTCTTGATGTTGGCTCACTAAACTATGGTTGTCTATTGAGCAAGTTATAACTTTAGTTGCCTCTACATGAGGTCTCAGTTCTGGCTAAAAGACATATTAAGCTACCATTTGATAAATACAGGTTTCTTTTTTGTTTTATATTGTTGTGCTGCAAATTTAATTACACGCAGGCAGGCCTGGAAGCAGGGCGCACCCATCCTGGGTCTATCCTACCCTCCCTCAGGAAATCTTCGAATGGCTCCCTATTCGACCCCCCTCGGTGGGTTTTTTCCCCCTTCCTCTGTAGTGGAGGGCCCTTTGGAGATCTCCACCCCACCACCTTTTTTAGGTGGGTTAAATAGTACATGGTTACCATTTAATTTTGTACTAAACTCTGTTTTTTTTGTCATCTTCCTCTCTCAACTTTTTTATACTACTAGAACTTCTCTCCCTCTCTTTCTTGTTCACCACCGTCCCACGGACATTCCCTGCCTCTGGAGCCCGGACTTCACCCATGGAATTGAGATTCCCTGATATGTACCTCCTAGATGGACCCCGTTGCCTCACTTCCTAAGTATCAAGGTTTCGTTCTACTGGCTGGGTAAGCTACTACCTTTCCTCCCTACCCATCCACCCTGATTGACTTTATATCCTTAAATGTGAAAGGCTTAACTCTAATACTAAACGTAGCTTAGCACTACGGGAATTCAAGCGATCCAAAGCCGACATAATTTTCATTCAGGAGACGCATCTCACTAAAACTGACAACATGGCATTTGCATCCAAACACTATTCCCAAATATATCTAGCCTCCAACCCACGTAAACGGGCTGGGGTCGCAATTCTTTTCAAACAGGGTTCGCCTTTCCAGTTACAATCCATGTTCTCTGACCCTTCAGGGCACTATCTTATTCTACGGGGTACCTGGAAAAGTGCCAACCTTACTCTATGCAACATTTATTCCCCGAACACTAATCAAAACTCCTTCTTAACAAAAGTGTATAAGAGACTGTTTGCATTCCCCCACCAATACCTAGTCATTGGAGGAGACCTCAATTTGACTTACTCCCCATGCCTGGATAGACACTCTTTAGGGCTAGGGGAGACCCCCAAGGCCCTCGATAGAAAATCCACTCTTTTCCGGCAACTGACTAGGAAATATGCCCTGTTTGATTCTTGGTGAACCAACTATCCGTCGGCTAAACAATTCACCTTCTATTCCCATCCACATAAATCCCATTCACGGTTGGACTACTTCTTCGTAAATGCTCCGACCTTGAGAGCTTGTACAGGCTCAGACATTCAGGCTATCTCTTGGTTGGACCATGCCCCGATCAAACTCTCCCTTGCACTCTCCCCAGGAACTTTTCACACTTGTCATTGGCGCCTGAATGACTTTCTGCTCAAACATGGCCCCTCCAAGGTGGAACTGGAACAAAGCCTGAAGCTATACTTTGCAGAAAAACACTCTTCTGAGGTTTCCACTTCCTCCTTGTGGGAGGGTCATAAAGTGGTCTTCAGAGGCCAATGCATCTCACTCTCTACTGCGCTTAAAAGAAACGCTAACACGACTCGCCGGGCTCTATTGGATAAACTTAAGCTTCTAGAGGCACGATTGCTGTCTACCCCTTCCCTACACACCCTTAGAGAAATTGTAAATGTTAGGGCAGGATTGAAAGATGTGGAACTAGGTAAGATTGAAAAAGCGCTACTGCGATTACGACACACCTACTATGACAAGGCTAATAAGCCACATACGCTACTAGCGAGACAACTACGTGAACGAGCGGCGACCGCCTCAACTTCTCACCTTAAGGATGAGAGAGGCATTCTTCAATCCCACCCCACCAAAATTGCCCAGATCTTCCATAACTACTACTCTAAGCTGTATAACGATCCGACTGTCCCCCATGAGCCTTCCCCACCTGACCTATCCCTAACAATTCATTCCTACCTAGCGGACTGTGACCTACCCCAGCTCTCCCCTTCCGCCCTAGCAACCCTAAACGCATCCATCACAGAGGAGGAAGTCACGGATATGATTAAAACCTTGCCAAATAATAAAGCTCTGGGACCTGATGGGCTCCTATACCACTACTATAAAACCTTTTTACCGCACCTACTCCCCCATATGACAACCTTGTTTAATTCGTTCCTGTCTGATACGCTTGTCCCGAGGGACAAAAGGGAAAAAGACCACACTCTCCCATCCAATTACAGACCTATAGCACTCCTCAACACAGACTTGAAAATCTTCACGAAACTACTGGCAAATAGACTAAACAATTTTATGCCGTCGCTGATACATAAGGACCAAGTGGGATTCATCCCTCTCCGTCAGGCAGGAGATAACACCCGAAGGGTCATTGACCTTGTGGAGGTGGCCAACAGGACCAAATTAGAGGCACTGTTGCTCAGTCTCGACGTGGAAAAAGCCTTTGATAGGCTGAGCTGGCCCTTCCTGTTCGCAACCCTCCACAGAGCAGGAATTGAGGGTCCTTTTCTCAGAGCCATTTCCCACCTATACTCATCCCCCTCGGCAATGGTCCGCACTCAATTCGCTTCATCCTCCACCTTTCCAATATCAAATGGAACCCGTCAGGGCTGCCCACTATCCCCCCTCCTTTATGCCCTATGCATTGAACCCCTAGCGGCCCATATCAGAGAGAATCCAAACATCCATGGCATCCCAGTCCGAACCAGAGACTTTAAGATTTCCCTATATGCTGACAACGTCCTCCTTACCCTGACTCAACCCTGTGTATCCCTTCCGAACCTCTACTCAGAGCTGGACCGATATAGCGCCCTCTCAGGGTATAAAATGAATAACTCTAAAACTGGGGCCCTCCCCCTTAATATGCCTCGACAGACATTAGCAAATCTCTCGCAAACGTTTAACTATTCCTGGAAAACCTCCTCCCTAAAATACCTGGGGGTCCACCTTACTCCTGCATACGACACTCTCTATAAGGCCAACTTCCCTCAGGTATACACCTCTATCAGAACCTCATTGGCCAAATGGAAATCCTTGAAGTTGTCTCTTTTTGGTCGCATAGCGACCCTGAAAATGACAATTTTACCCCAGCTCTTATACCTCTTTGAGACGCTCCCCATTCCCATACCATCCCCACACCTTAAGAGGCTCCAGGGCGACCTGATAAACTTCTTCTGGAACTATAAGAGGCACCGGATTGCTAGGTCAGATTTGTATGCTCCTCGCAGCCAGGGTGGCCTGGCATTCCCTAACATTGCCAAATATTATCTGGCTGCCCAACTACGCCCTGTAGCCTCTTGGTGTACCCTACACGCTTTTAACCGCTGGACGCAGATTGAGAAGTTGTGGTTAGCCCCTGTCCATCCGAACTCCATGCTATGGAGCTCTGATGTGCCTTCAGATAGCTTACAATTACTGGGACCAATGTCTCTCTTACGCCTGTTGTGGCGTCGAGCTAAATCGACATATTCGCTAACCACCTCCTCTTCACCAGTTACGTTCTTTCTATTTACACCTAATATTCCAGACAGTCTAACCTCACAGATGTCACGCTTCTGGATGGAGAAGGCCCTATTTCGATATGGCCAGCTGATAGACCCCAGAACTCGACTGCTGAGATCTTTCCAAGATCTGCAAAATGACTTTGACATTCCTAAACAGGCCTTTTTTAGCTACCTGCCAATACGACATTATGCTCATTCCCTGGTGCCCAATCTTCAATTCTCCCCTCTAACTGAATTTGAAAAACTATGCTTAGAGGGCTCGTCCCCTAAGGGTATGATCTTGCGCACCTACCAGCTCTTAACTTGGGATTTTTCCCCAACTGGACCCCGTCACACTTATATAGATAGGTGGGAGCGGGCCCTGGGTGTAGACCTCCCTTTATCTGCATGACAGCTCATATGGTCACAGGCCTCCAGGAGCTCTGTTTGCACGCTTTACAAAGAGAATCAGTATAAGATTATGTTCCAATGGTATCAGACCCCGATCTACTCCACTCCATATATCCATCGGCTGATTCTCGCTGTTGGCGTTGCTGTAAAGATAGGGGGACGCTATTTCATATCTATTGGACGTGCCCTTTGATCACTCCCTATTGGCAAATGGTACATTCCCTGCTCCAGTCCGTCTTTGATGCTGGAGTGCCCTTCGATCCGAAGACCTTCTTATTGGGCCTTCCACCGATCTCTCTCTCTAAAACGTCCAAAAAACTCTTGTCACACATATTAACTGCTGCACGATGTTTGGTGACCTTAAAGTGGAAACAGAGAGAAGCACCCTCATTACCTGAGCTGCACTCCAGGATCAGAGACGTCAAGAGAATGGAATATCTGACAGCCTCTATGAATGACAATCTTGAGAAACATAATCGCATATGGGAACTATGGGTCATCTTTGAAAACCCCATAACTTAAAGTCCCTTACACTTGGCTACACCTGAATGGTTCCCTGTTCTCTTCCGGAGGACTCCGGGCTCTAGAGGCGGACGACCACCCCCCCTTCCTCTTCTCTCTCTTTCCCCACCCTCCTTCTCTTATTACTCTCTCCTTCCTACTCTTTCCTTTTTGTTCTTCTATGCTTCGACCAATGATACAAGGTATAAATGATGTAATATCTGAATAATAATTTGATGACGCTACCTACGGTAGGCTGTTTAATTGGAAGGATTGATTTTATGTTCATCCAATTACTTCTCTGCTGATTGTTGTCCAGAAGTACCTCACAGCCAAAAATTGTATTTCCTTTGTAATTTTTGTTGTTAATTCTTTATTTTCTTGGAAAATCAATAAAAATTGTCAATTTTTAAAAAAGAAAGTTCAACAAAGATATGTTTCCCTCGCAGGGGTTTCAGCATTCCTTTTCATCAACAAAACTACATTCAGCCTAGTTGGCTCTCACTTGTAGCACTGCAGCTCTGGCCTTACACACCAGGCCCTTGTCTGTCTCATTCAGATTGTTTCACCGACCACCTTGGTGCACACAGCTTTGAAGCCCTTCAACGCACACAGCTTCTGGCTCCCTGGATGTACACAGCTAACAGCCTCTTGCTGCACAGGCTCCCACGTGGAGCCCTCCTGACTCTCCTGGTACTCAGACTTCCTATCTGCTGGGTGGAGCCCAGAACCATGGCCAGGTTACTACTAAAAGCCCAGCACACACCTGACCAATCAGTATACTGGCTGTTCTCAAAATCAGGACCCAGGACTAGGGATTTCATCCCACCCGGATCTCTCAGAAATCCCCGAGCTCCAGGTCCCAAATTGGACTTTACAAAATACTGAGGAAACTGAAAGGCCGGTTTCCTCTTCATGTTACATGCTCCCTGGAGCCCCTCAACCTGTCTGTTTGAGAATTCTGGGTCACATCCTCCTTCTAGACCCTGGCAGGGCAACGCTCTGCCACAGCCCGTAGTTCAGCTTTAACTTTATAATATGAATTATCAATATAAATGGATTCTGCTAGACTTCATTGGCAAAATGTATTCACTTTTTTTCAGGTATTTATGGAGCATATACAATTTACGAGTGTTTTAAATATTGTACATTCTCATTAGTCCCTGCTCTCAAGAAGCTTTTAATCCAAAGTCTCTATCTTACATGCATGTCTTTGAGGTGTGGGAGGTGACCAGAGTACACCCACACAAGCACAGGGAGAACATAAATACTTCATGAAGATAGTGTTCTGACCAGAATTTGAACCAAGAGCACCTGTTCTAACAACTGAGCCACTGTTTTGGCTCTTTTCTGCAAAAGGTGTGCTTCCTTTTCAGTCTTGTTTTTCTGTAGAACACATAGTTACATAGTAACACATGCTGAGACAAATTCAATGTCCAAATAAAGATACATTTTAATTTGACTCTTTTGGCATTGCACAACATCATTTTTTTTGAGAAAGAATGACTGTCTGAAAGACATTTTTTTTTCAAATATTCTTTATATGTTATGAAGCACACAGAACCTTTACCTTTTTTTATACATTTTGTCTAATGATATACTGCAACTTACCTATCATTCTATTTCCCGTATATCCCCAAGTAAACAGACATCACCATAGCTTACGTTCTCAGCTCCATCAGCATGAATGCCGCCGAGCAGTTTACTGCTTCTTTTTTTTACAACCAAACAGGAAGTCACAAACTGGAGGGTTTGCTTCCAACACCCAATCGCCTCCTACACAGGATGTGACCTCACAGGATATGACCAAATAAGGACATGACCAAACAAGGATATGACAACACAGGATGTGACTTTCAACACAGGAGAAACAAATTTATACAACCAATACAACAATGACTAGGGGAGTCTTATGGGCGTGTCTGGGCTGGGGCAGCATGTACAATCTCCAGCCCCCTGTCTATGATCATAGGAAGCCTGAGATTATGAACACCTCCTCCGACCACAACGATTCAAAGAATCCCGTTCTTATCGTTTGTTCGTGAATCCTTATTCTGCGTTGTTCAGAGAGCAAAGCATACCCAGACTATACCAATTTCTCTGTGGACGAGAGATTATCTGTAGGTGTATGCTCATGGCACCACAAATATGTTGATCAGGCATACAGGGGTGACACAAGCGCACACCCGCTAAACTGATAATGTCTTTGCAGAGCGAACACATCCCCCCAAACGATCGTTCTATGCCTTCACTGGCGGACATGCCCCCGCTCCGCAAGCACTTCTCTACATCCCCAAGGAGCTTTCCACTACCAAACGGATTTCAACCAACGTCAGTCTGTCCCAGTCAGCTCTTTAGAGCGGGTTGCGGGAGTACTAACACTGGGAGACACTTTGACAATACATATTAAAATACATCTTCATAAAATTTCCACAACAGTCCCTGCTGTCATATGCTCTCATGTGTCCCTCAAAGAATCTTGATCTTCTTCTTACACCTGGAAATGAATCAGTCCTTACAGTCCATATGAGCCCATATAAAGAAAAACATGGCTTGACATGTAGACTCTGTTCTTCAGGAGGGATGACTTAGAAGAGGACATGAAGGCTGGTTGGTCTGGGATCCTCTGTGTCTTCAGGGTATTGTCATCTGCTCGGGCTCTGTTCACTCTTCCAATCAGGCAACAGTAGCACCTCATCATGGCATATAGAGGGAATAAAAACAAAAATGACATGAGTATATATATACCCCTACTTCCTTCAACTATGATCCGCTGCAAAATAAAAAATTAAATCCCCAAAGATTCCCAGACCCTTAAAAGGATTCCAACCTTCACTAGCTATAGCTCTGGCTTTGCCTTGCAGGGATCTAAACATTATCCATATGGGCCTGAAATTTGTCACTAGTATCCCCGATCCAGGTATAACAATCTTTACTTATGAATTCCCAGAAACCCCACTTGGACTGTGGGAACATTCTTGTAGCTTCAACAGTTACAAGAAACATCCCATCCTCAATGGATGAGAAATTGTTCAATCGTTTCATAAGCTCAAGCCCCCACTGTGTACAAGCAATTCCCTTCCAGCTGTCCCTGCCATTCTTGCCTTCTCTTGCGCCCTCAGATCCTCACAATCGGCTGTGACATAAAATGCTGGGACGAGTTTCACCAGGACGCATGAACCTTTTGCATTAGGGGGAATCACCTTATAAGCTGTAGATCTGCATTAATACCAAACTAAAGTTGAAGCACACTTGTGGTCTACCTAGTTGTCCTGAAAACAAAGTTGGCAAGATCCAGAGCTATTGTTAAAATTATAATTAATTTTACCCTCTAGAAATGTATTGTTAAATTCCGTTGACAAGTGTCTGTTTGGATTTTACTAGTTTGTCAAAACTCCTCACACCAATATGAATATCCTATATACCATGTACCGCTGTCATCGTGGAGATTCAGGGCAGACCCAACAATGTGTCCTGTTCACTTTCTTAGCTAGTTGGAAAATACACTTTAAACATATGAATAAACAAAGATACTCCTCATCCTTTGGTGTAGTTGAGCAGCTTCTTGCAGTGGCTGGCGTGGACCCAGTTGTCCCGTCCCTCAAGCTTCTTTACAATGGCCCATTCACCTGTCACAAACTTGGCTAGAATTAGAGCGGTTAGTATTATTGGTTTGAAAATTGTGATTCTCACCATTATCATCCCCCCTGTTCCTCCTCATTACAAACTGGAGGAAGACATGCAGGGTTTAGAATTGTGCAGAAAAAAACAATGAAACGGTGAAATAACCTATGATACTTTTACCTTCTTATACACCTGCTTTCTATGTACATACACTTGCAGAAACTCCTTGGACCTGAAAAGATACTTATAAACAAAAGTTCTTAGTCTATCCTTCATATTTAACCTGGAAAGAATGATAAACAATACAACATTTGTGTACATTGGTAAATTGTCACTTGACATTCCTCAAAACCCACAATAACTAAACCCTCTATAACCCTTACTTTCACGTTCTTACTAAAATACAACACCCGCGACACGTAAGTGGGCTGTCGCGGTAGGTTCAAACATATTCTTGTTGCTACATACAAACAATGAGACAAACATTTAGATACAAATGTAGGGGAGATATTTCATAGTTCCCAAAACAAAAATGAAAAAACAAAACAACCAGATGGAATGCTGCCTTCGCGAGAGCATCTTGAAATCTTTGCATGGACCAGCCACACAAAGTCTAAAAACAGGCATGATAATTTTTAAACACACAAACGTATACTACACATCCATCAACTCACTCATCATTACAGATTTCTGAAGCCACAGCTGAACTACTTCTAAGGTAATTTTATTCTGGGGTCTTGTACCTCCAGACATCAAAAGTACCTTCCAAAGGAATTCACCTTACTGTACCCACTGCCAATCTTTAAAGGGTTTAATGGCCTTTTCCCCAAAACTAGACTTCGAGTACTGTAAAAACCTTCTAACTTTAGGAAGCCTCGCATTCCTTGCCTTGCACAGACTGCCATTGCCCATGGCGTTTCGAATTAGCTTATCGTCTTACCCCTTTGTCCAGGGAAACCATGGCACCCATTTAGGAGAGCATGGCCCGGTGGCTTCTTTTACGGTGGATCAACGGACTACAACCACTATATCTGGTCCAGTCCCCCAACTAGAAACCCTAACCGAGGGGTCAACTCTATGGCTTGTTGTCCCAATACTTTTGGCACAGAACTACAGAGTACCACTCTTTTAACAACCAACTATTAACTATGCCAAATGATTCGTCAACAACCACAGATCAACCCCCGAATTATGTCTCTACCCCTCACAGTGTATGCATACACAAGCACGACCATACACTGCATCGCCAGACAAAACTGCACAGAACACTTACACCTGCTTTCTCTACAAAACAATGTGGCTTCTCTCTGTACCTAGATATTACAACAATAACATGGATGCCTCCTGTTTATTCTCTACCCAAAACTGTATTACAGTATAAAACTTCACAAAAACAACTGGAATTAAATGTAAGAATCAAACAGACTTCCAAACACGAGTCAAAAGACCCCCAGCTCCTCCCACTAATTTCCTGTTGCACACCTCCAAAGAACTTCCTGTTGTACATCACATCTTGTAAAGATCATTCTGTCTTTTCAGCTCTAAAAACCCATCTAACTGGTCCATTTAAATATTAGGCATGTGCGCCATCAATAAATTTGTTTTGTTTCATTCCGTTTCATACGAAAATTAATTTGTTAGGTTCGTAAACTTTTCCTAAAATAATGAAAGTTCGTTATGATGCATTTATCATTATGAGGGGCTCCCACCATCCCTGTGCTGACTTCCTGGGTTTTTAACCTTTAGGTTCCTTAACTTTTCGTAAAAATAACAAATGTTTGTTATAATGAATTTATCATTATGAGGGGTTCCCACCATCCCTGTGCTGTGCTGACTCCCTCTGATTGGTGAACAAAACACCAGTCACGTTTCTGTTGTAATGGAATTTGGATCCGAAATTTGTTAACAAAATTTCGTATTTCATATAAAATTCATAAGCATAGACATTCCCATAGGGTTCCCACCATCCCTGTGCTGAGTTCCCAGGTCTGTACACCTGCTGTGTCCATTATGAGGGGTTAATTTTGTTTATTGAAAAATCTTACAAACAACAACGTATACACAATAAAACCATAATAAATAAAACATATTTACAAAATAACTTACACCGCTGAGAAAGTGCTTCTACCTTGGACCGAACAGTGCTGGAGGCGGGATAACAAACTGCCTGCAACTGGTGAAAATCGCCAGAAGAAAATCTTTACCAGTATCTTTCTATCGACATTAAGAAGGCTAATGGGGCGCCAATTCTCAATCATGGAAGGATCTTTACCCTTTGACAGAAGGATCACTGCAGATTGCCTCATGGAGGGAGGAAGAGAACCCTCATTCAAACAGCCATTAAAAACCTCTGCAAGGTAGGGAGCCAGGATCATCTTAAAACATTTATAAAATTCGGCTGTCAAACCATCTGGCCCTGGGGTTTTCTTGATGGCTAGTTTATCAATAGCCTGGATTACCTCAACTGCAGTGATTTCATCTGTCAAATTCATCAAAAGAACATTACTTTCCAGTCCTGGTGTAGAGTCCAAAAAACCCAACATCCTTGTCCGATCAAGGTTCCTTCCTCCCAGGAGATCGGCATAGTATGACCTGACAACCTCCTGACAACCTCCAGGATCCCTGACCTAGACTTTGTCAGAGAGCCCGTACTGTCCCTAAGGCCATTGACCGTCTTAACTGCTACGCTCTGTTTACAGTTCTGGTAAGGGTCGGGCGAATGGTATTTCCCGTAATCCCTCTCCTGAACCAAAGAGGCGTGCCGGTCATATTGATGTCTCCTAAGGAGGAGCTTCACCTCAGAGATCGCCCCAGAATCTCCACCATTCGAAACAAGGCGGTCAAGTTTCCTCCGCAAATGCTGGTAGGTGATATACTTATCTTGCTGCTTTTTTCTTCCTATGGCCTTGAAAAGCCCAACAGTCTGCTGTTTAACAAGCTCCCACCATTCTGACTTGCTGTTGCAAAAGTCTAGGATCGTTACCTGTGCTTGAAAAAAATCCTCAAAGGATTGTCTTACTCTCTCATCTTCCAGGAGGGCCAAATTAAATCTCCAGATACCCCTCCCCCTAGGTGGCATGTCTGGGGCATTCAGAGTCACAGATAGAATACAGTGATCAGAAAACTCTACTGCCCGACACACAGGTGCCGAAAAAGCGGAGTCTCCCTTTAAAAAAAACCTATCTATCCTACTCTGAGTATTACCTCGCTGAAAAGTGAACCCCATGCTGTCTGGGCAGTGCTTAATGTGCGCATCTACCAGACCTGCTTCCCTAAGTATCGCATTAAGAAAAAGGGTGTCATAGCCCAGCTTATCTCTGAATCCTCTCCTGTCTTTAGACCTAGTAATGGTGTTGCAATCACCTCCAAAGATAACCTGCTGGGCCGTAAAAAGAAAAGGCTTAATCTTTGTAAAGAGGCATTTTCTGTTCCACTTCATCTGGGGACCATAGATGTTAATCAGGCGCAAGTCCTGCCCCTTCACAGAGATGTCTAAGACCATGCATCTCCCTATCTCTACCTCAATTACCCGCCGGCACATTACCATACCAGAAAAAAGGACTGCAACCCCGGCCTCGACCGCAAGAGACCAAAATGAGGGACCACGTCTCCACTCCTTCTTTGCCAGATGTATATCGGCCAGACTACTCAGGGTTTCTTGCAAAAACAAAATGTCAGCATCAAACTCGCTGAGCAAAAATAAGGCCATATGACGAGCACTTACTGACCTTAAGCTGGCAACATTAATGGTTGCCACTTTTAACGGAGTGGGAACTGCCATTATGGTAATTGAGGTAGTCGTTTCTTAGCCTGACTACTCCCTCTTCCTGGAGAACCAGTGCACTTCGTTGCACCCTGGCACTCATCCTCCATAGAGGATGCAGAACTCAATGAGTCCCATTCATCCTCATCATCATCATCTGTCAGGACCTTAAACTTATTTTCCAAAGGCAAAACTTTAGGATTTAAGGTAACTGAACCCCTTTTTTTCCTTCTTTTGCCCCTCCTCCTCCTATCCTCCAACCACCCCATATCATCCTTAGACAAACCAGACTCAGCAGCCTCCCCACACCTATCCTCCTCTTCACCCCTTTCCCCCCTCTCCCCCTTCCCTTATGTACCACCAGGCCAGCCTCTCCACCATT
The DNA here is from genome assembly GCF_042186555.1 of Aquarana catesbeiana. Taxonomy (NCBI): domain Eukaryota; kingdom Metazoa; phylum Chordata; class Amphibia; order Anura; family Ranidae; genus Aquarana; species Aquarana catesbeiana. Next base: position 158,286,251 of record NC_133336.1, read on the forward strand.
TTCCCCACTCCTCTGCACCCCACGATCCTCAATAGAAACCCTGCAGCGTCGGGGGAGGGGGATTGGCACCACACCTGATGCACCTGCCTCAGCACCTCTTGCTGCCTCTGCAATTTTAGAAGACACAGACACAGAAGGATTGGACACATTTTTGGCAACTGATACCTTACCTACAGAAGACACGGGCACACTAGGTAAACGCACAGACTGGGGAGACACAGACACTTTAGGTATTGGCACAGACTGGGGCACCACAGACTGGGGAGACACATTAGGTATTGGCACAGACTCAGATGGACTCACAGGCACCCCAGCTGCTGAGCTCTGAGCATCCTCCATGTCCAGGCGGAAGAACTCTCTCATGAGCTCAGGCTTGTTGTGCATTGCCTCAGGACACTGACTGTAAGGATGTCCCACCGCATTGCACAGATTGCACCTGATAATATTACAGTCCTTCACCAAATGTCCTATACCCTGACACAGAGAGCATTTCATCACCGGACAGGAGGATGCAAGATGCCCTTTATCACCACACTTATTGCAGAGCTTTGGCTGGCCTGGATAGAAGATGGTCAGCCTGTCCCTCCCCAGGAAAGCTGAGGATGGCAGATGCTGGACAACATTGTCAACAACCTTTAATTTTAGCTGCACAGACCACCCCCCGTCCATATTCCCCGATTGTCCAAAATCTTTTTTAGGGGGCTCAGGACGTCTCCATACCTCCTCAATCAAACAGTTAAATCCCCTTGCAGTATGGACTCATTACGGACAAGAATTGTCACCATTTTAATGAGGGGTTGGCGTGATACAAGCTTGGGGATGAGCCCTTTCCAGTCTGGCAGGCCAAATATGTCTAAAGACTCCGGACGGATAAAGGACAAATCATACTCATAGGAACCTGCTGGACTGATCAGGGCAAAGATATCTGTGGGTGTAAACCCCATCTGCAGGATTTTATCCACCACTGCCCTCCTATGTGGGGTGATTCCACCACCTTCCCATTTTAACTGGACAACATTCCTCCTTTTAAACAGGGAGGAAGATAAACCATTTTCATGCTCCTTCCCTGCTTGCTGTCCCTTCCCAGATCCTGTAGCAGCAACACCAGCATAAGTTTTTTTTACACCAGCAGCATTTGCAGTCTTGTCCTTAGACACAATCAAACCTGCTGGCAAATAATTTGAATCAGCTGGGATAGCAGTCATCTGATTAGCAGAGGCAGGACCCTCCCCCTCCCCCTGCTCTGAACACACAGTTTTTTTTCTGGGATCAATCACAGTCATGGCTGCTGCAGACTCCTGGAAAGTTGTAGCACTACTGCACCAAGCATCTCCTCCACCATTCACAGGAACAGCCGCTGTGCCTGGTCCAGGCAAAGTCTCTGTATTGTCCATGGACCTCTCTGCAGACTGAAGCTGACAGTTATTAGCAAATGTTATTGCATGCTGTGTATTGTCTATGGGTCTTGGCTAACTGCCTGCTGCACTACAACCCTCAGCAAGCACATTGCCATTAAAGTTCACACCATCCTGCACACACACTGTACCTGCACCTGCTCTCTCCACAGGTCTTTCTTCCACAGGGCTAGGAACGGTGTCCATCTTCTCCTCATCATCCTGGGAAGCCACACCTGGAGGGGATTCAAGTTTATTGATAAAATCCAGCATGCCAGAACCTTCAACCTCCTGCTCAGATGTTCCACATTGCTGGGGAGGGAGGGGGACAGAGGCCTCCACCATTGAGGACTCAGCAGATGTCTGAGGTGTTGAAGACCTGGGCTCATCCTCCGGGCCCACTTTCTCACTCTCTGCTGTCTGTACCTTCATCTCCTCACTGGTCTCCTCACCCTCCATGCAGGAAGCGGCTCCTCTTCTCATTTGACTGAATCTTTCTTCATTCTTATATTTTTCTTTAAATGCTCCACTATTCACCTTCAGAGAACTCACCAGTTCTTTCTGTTTCCACGGAGCTTGTTCCAGGTCTTTCAACTCAGGCCTCAGAGCCAGTCTTTTCTTGCTGAACACTTTGGCACAAATCTGTTTTTTCTTTTTAAGATCATTTTTCAAAGCTACCAATTTCTCCTCTTCCTTCTGAATCCACTTCAGTGTTTCAACAACCCTCCGTCTAAAGGCAGACAGGGACTCATGAGGGGTTCCCACCATCCCTGTGCTGAGTTCCCGGGTCTGAGTGTACACCCGCTGTGCCCATTATGAGGGGTTCCCATCATCCCTGTGCTGTGCTGACTTCCTGGGGTTTTACCTTTTAGGTTTGTTAACTTTTCGTAACAATTACGAATTTTCGTTATGATGAATTTATCATTATGAGGGGTTCCCACCATCCCTGTGCTGTGCTGACTTCCTGGGTTTTTAACTTTTAGGTTCGTTAACTTTTTGTAACAATTACGAATTTTCGTTATGATGAATTTATCATTATGAGGGGCTTCCACCATCCCTGTGCTGTGCTGACTTCCTGGGTTTTTAACTTTTAGGTTTGTTAACTTTTCGTAACAATTACGAATGTTCGTTATGAATTTGGATCCAAAATTCGTAAACTAAATTTCGTATTTCGTACAGAGTTTGTATGCATAAAAATTTGTATTTCGGATTCGTACGAATGTATGAATTTCCGGAAATTCATATGAATTTTTGATTCGTACGAAACTAATCACAAATATCAATGAACGGGAAGAGGGAGGGGGAGGGGAAGCCTTGAATAGCTTCAATATTATGTCTATCAAGACATTAAAAAAATCTATGGCTCACATCATATATATTTCAACAATTTAAAAACTTTTGTCCAGGAGAGGGTGGAATAAACCCCCATATTGCAAATGGGAGGGAATCCCCCTTGACTCACATATCCCCTGGGAAGATGAACCACAAGTTTTGAGACCGAAATACCACACAACAGGTCATCAAAAGCCAAAATTGAAACTCCTGTAAAAAAGATGGCTCAAAGAGATTTACCAAAGCCCACCTGCTCCTCTGCAGGCTATACAATACAAGCCTGAAAACAATGAATTGCCCTCTGAGAAACTCCACATTTTTATTTTATTTATTTATTTTTTTAAGGTTCAACTGGATGGACTTCGGCCTGACTAACTATGTAACTATGTAACTCCCAAACATTTAAAAATAAAAATAACACACACCGCTAAAAGTACAAAAACTCAGTTAAAGCTAGTAAATTCAGTGCAAAGTAGAGATTTTCACTTAAAAGGAAAATGGTGCCTAGATATTAGGTAGCTCAGACCGCATGGCTACACACAAAGGAATAGAAAATGGCTGATGAAAGCCAGGCCACAACAAAATGGCGCCATTTTCCCACCAAAACAAGATTTCTTCACTAGCTACACAAACTTCTCCCCACAAAACTACACATTTGAGGCACCACATGAACACTTACAAATATTTTAGGAGCAGTTCCATTGAAAAGTATGTAATCCCGCCAAAACTAGGATTTCTTCGCTAGAAAACCAAAATCTTTCTCCACAAAGACTGACTGCACATTTGAGAATGCACACTTTAACCATAGACACACACTTTAGGCTAACTACTAGGACCCTTGGCCAACTAAACAACACATTCAAAAATGTTAAAGAAACAGCCAATCGCCTCCTACACAGGATGTGACCTCACAGGATATAACCAAATAAGGACATGACCAAATAAGGACATGACCAAACAAGGATATGACAACACAGGATAAACAAATTTATACAACAACCAATACTACAATGACTAGGGGAGTCTTATGGGAGTGTCTGGGTGTGGGCAGCGTGTATAATCTCCAGCCCCCTGTCTCTGATCACAGGAAGCCTGAGATAATGAACACCTTCCCCAACCACAACGATTCAAAGAATCCTGTTCTTATTGTTTGTTTGTGAATCCTTATTCTGCGTTGTTCAGAGAACAAAGCATACCCGGACTATACTACTGTCTCTGTGGACGAGAGATTATCTGTAGGTGTATGCTCATGGCACCACAAATATGTTGATCAGGCATACAGGGGTGACACAAGCGCACACCCGCTAAACCGATAATGTCTTTGCAGAGCGAACACATCCCTAGACGATCGTTCTGTGCCTCACACAGGGGCCCTTCGCTGGCAGGCATACCCCACACCGCAAACACTTCTCTACATCCCCAAGGAGATTTCCACTACCACATGGATCTCAACCAGCGTCAGTCTGCCCCAGTCAGCTCTTTAGAGCGGGTTGCGGGAGTACTAACACTGGGAGACACTTTGACAATACCTTTTTTAAAATACATCTTCATAAAATTTCCACAACAAGACCCCCTGGATCTAAAGTTTTTCTGGTCTCCTGGATTGAAAACCCCAACGGAATTCATCTTTTTACTTTTTTTTTTTTAATAAAGAACTGGAAAAATTAAGCAAGCATGTACACCAAATGCAAAATAGAGTAAAGTGAAAATAGAGTTCTACTTATTTTCATGGTTCAGGTCAAATCAAACAATGCACGTGGCACATGGGTGACTGTGAACAAAGGTCAGAATTCATACCCTTGCATATTTGAGTGCCAGTGCCTAATACAACCCTGTTATCATTCCCTTGATGCTGGGACCAAAACAGTGCACTGAATTGAATGTATCAATATACCTGTAAATAGACAGACATCGTAGTATGTTTACTTAAAGTGTCATTAAACTCTCATTACATGCCATATAACATTAGTGAGTGTTCATACTCACAAAGCCACGAAAGCATTTGTTTTGTGTAGAGTGAAATATACCTGGCTGATCCTGCCTTTAGCGGTCACTCCCATCTTTTCTGTGTCCTCACTGCAGGTTGAGATTGTGTAGTCTAGCTGGTGTCCTCTACAGAGCATGCTCAATTTCAGGTCCCTTCTAAGCTCTTCATTTTCCCCTGTTTCTTATCTGTGCAGCCTGCATGACTATAGAGTCACACATATGGACATATACACATTGGTAAATGACACTGCCCTCCCGCCCTCCTCCTCCATATCCTTTTATTGCTAAACACTTTTGGGGCAGGGTATCGTATGCTAATTGATTACATTCACTAAGAAACTGAGTATTAAATATATCATATGTAATTGCTCATACCCCTAAAGCTAAGAAAAGAGCCTTGGATGCAGATGTTGTCTAAACAAATTGAAAGCTAGTGTTATGCCGCGTACACACGAGCTGACTTTTCGACGGACTACGTCCGATGGTCTTTTAGACGGACTTTGTAGCGTAGGTGCATCGGACTTACAAACGGACGGACTTGGACACACACGATCACTCAAAAAGTCCGATGGTTTTGAACTCGGTGACATACAGCACGTACGACGGGACTAGAAAAAGGAAGTTCAAGCCCCATTACGCCACCCTTTGGGCTCCTTCTGCTAATCTCGTGTTTACCGCGTGTTAGTAGAAATTTGGTTAGGGACGATTCGCGCTTTTCAGACTTCAGCTTATTTTGATCGTTTTCTGCGGCTGTTTGTGCTTGTGAGGTTTGTATCTGGTTTTCAGTGTGTGTTGGTCAGTTTGTAACCTGTATAGCAGGTTGTTCTGGTCCGCTCATTCCTGATCTTCAGATCGCTCTTCATAGGCCTTGCTGTTCTTCAGTGCGTTTGTTCTAAGTTTGTTTGTTTGGACCAGCCGACCGTTTTGAAGCCATGGTGCATGGACATACTCGTTCTCGAGTTCGTGCTGCGTGGGGGCTTGGTGTTGGGGTTCATATTTTGACCCGAGTCCAGTCCATGAACAGGGCGAGGAGGTGTTCATGGACGAAGAATTGGTTGCGCCAGCGTGACCAATTCTCGCACATGCCTTTGCTCCGTAATATCCGTGAGAATAATCCTGAGGATTTCAGGAATTATCTCAGGATGACGGACCCCGTTTTTAAACCTCTGCTGGCTATGCTGACCCCTTATATCAGCAGGAAGGATACCTGCATGAGGTAAGCCATCACTGTGGAGCAGAGGCTAGTTGCCACGTTACATTACTTGGCGACTGGGAGAAGCCTTCAAGACCTTAAGTTCTCGACAGGCATCTCCTCCCAGGCTCTGGGGATCATTATCCCAGAGACCTGCTCTGCCATAATTCAGGTCCTGCAGAATGACTATAAGAAGGTAAGTTTTTTATCCTTCAACATTACATGATATGTCTTTAATGTTTGCTAATGTATTGTATTAATTTCATCGATACCTAATTACCATGCTTGGAATATGGTGTGAATGTCCCCTTTATCTTCATGCATGCATGTTTTTTTTGGTAAATCATTTTTTGCCCTATATGCCTATTTGCCTTTACTAAGCTCCCCTCCATGCAATCCTGGGCCCATATACACCTATAGCCTATAGTCCCTTTAACAATGTATATTGTCAGCTCCATTGTACTGCTTTACCCTCCCCCACCCCCTCAAATGTCTCCAAATGTCATGTGTGGTCTTCTACTAAATTAGAACCCCCCTCAAATGTCTCCAAATGTCATGTGTGGTCTTCTACTAAATTAGAACCCCCCCACCCCCTCAAATGTCTCCAAATGTCATGTGTGGTCTTCTACTAAATTAGACCCCCCCACCCACTCAAATGTCTCCAAATTTCATGTGTGATCTTCTACTAAATTAGAACCACCCCCACCCCCTCAAATGTCCCCAAATGACATGTGTGGTCTTCTACTAAATTAGAACCCCCCACCTCCCCCCCACATACAAATTGATCAATGGGCCATCAGAGGGGGTGAGTCATCTTATAAGTGGGTCTTATTTTTTAGATTTTTATAAATAATACTTTCAAAGAATGTTAGACTGCTGCTGTGCAAGAATGTTTTTGTGTAATCTGCTAGCAAAGTTATGTTTAAATGTACTTATATTTTTTTTTTCTTGTTTGACTCCACAGTTTCCTTCCACGCCACAGGAATGGCAGACTGTGGCCTCCCAGTTCGCTGACCATTGGGACTTTCCCAACTGTGTAGGGGCAATTGATGGGAAGCATGTTCGCATTGTGCCACCACCCCATTCGGGGTCTTACTACTTTAATTATAAGTGGTTTAATAGTGTAGTATTGATGACAGTGGTAACAGCACAATTGGATTTTATGTTAATGGACTTGGGGTAGAACAGCCAGATGTCGGATGGAGAAGTCTTCGCACAGACCGAGTTTTGCCAGCGTCTCCAGACTGGTGGCCTGGGATTGCCACCTGATGCTGAGAATGTTGAGGGACTCACCTCTGTATTCACCGGAGATGAAGCCTTCGCTCTTGGCGAGCACCTGATGAGAAATCAAATAAAAAGTGTAGCGCTATAAATCCCCCAAAAATTTGTCAAAACCTAATATATTGTATAGACATATAGGTCAAAACCACAATCAATAAGTGCATATGAACAGTATATAAAACCTATCATCACCTTAAATAGCCATAAATATAAATTGTACCGTAGAGTAACACTGTGTTATATATCAAAACAGTATAAAGTGAAAAACTATTTAGTAAATCTAAATTGACAAGTGTAAACATTAATAGAATATAATTGGAAGACTGTGAAGGTCCAACAAATCTAATACCATAAAATTTTGTGAAAAAGTGTCCTGAAACATAAAAAGTCCACAATATTGGTTGTAGAAAAAACATGAAGAAAAAAAAGCCAGCAAAAGTCTATGGAGGTTAAACGCTAAGAGTGGTGGTCTGTAACTCCCAGGTTCACAAGTAGACAGAATCAACCAGATCTGGCGGGTAAGTGTGCTATGGAAGAAACACATGTGGACAGAGGATCTAAAATGGTGCCGGGGCCATCACCGGAGACATCAAAAGGCTTACCGGAACATAATGACTTGAAAAGACATACGTCATACAAGTCAGAAAGGCTTATTGACCAACCGGTCTGGACAATACGTCTCTTCAGATGATATCAGCATACAGCAGAAGAGGGGAGTGACAACACAACTTCCACATCCATAGGCATTCCGATTTAAGCCAAACGGGTATTCATATGCCATGCGACGAGTAAAAAAACTCACATAGCGTGATAACGTTTAAACACTGGTTTATTAAAATAATATAAAATAGACTCACATGTTAGGAGATCAGAAACAGCTCTAATATCAAATAGCGGTAATCGTGAGGGGTCCACCTGACATGTTTCAGCTAAGGAGCCGTCAGATGTCCCCGGCACCATTTTAGATCCTCTGTCCACATGTAGTTCTTCCATAGCACACTTACCCGCCAGATCCGGTTGATTCTGTCTACTTGTGAACCTGGGAGTTACAGACCCACCACTCTTAGCGTTTAACCTCCATAGACTTTTGGTGGTGTTTTTTTCTTCACGTTTTTTCTACAACCAATATTGTGGAGTTTTTATGTTTCAGGACACTTTTTCACAAAATGTTATAGTATTAGATTTGTTGGACCTTCACGGTCTTCCAATTATATTCTATTAATGTTTACATTTGTCAATTAAGATTTACTAAATAGTTTTTCACTTTATACTGTTTTGATATATAACACAGTGTTACTCTACGGTACAATTTATATTTATGGCTATTTAAGGTAATGATAGGTTTTACATACTGTTCATATGCACTTATTGATTGTGATTTTGACCTATATGTCTATACAATATATTAGGTTTTGACAAAATTTTTTTGGGATTTATAGCGCTACACTTTTTATTGTATTTGTTATCCTTTACCTCTAGTCTATGGGTGTGTTGGCTGCTATTTCTTTGCCCCTCTTTTTTTAGTGCAGCGCTGTACTTACAGTAACTCCCCACTTTGAGCACCTGATGAGGCCATTCCCCCAAAGGTCCCTCACCCCGGAGAGGAGGGTATTTAACTACCGGCTTAGCAAGAGCGAGAAGAGTTGTGGAGAATGCCTTCGGGATTATGGCCAGCCGGTTCCGTTTGTTCCTCTCGGCCATCAATATGGTGGACTATAAAATCAATTATCTGATCATGTCTTGTTGTATTCTACATAATTTTTTAAGAAGGCATTCTACAACATATCTCACTTCTGTTGGCCTGAGGCTGGACTTAGTGCCAAATCTGCACTCACAGGCCTGGATACTGGCTGTACTGGCTTGGACCCCCAAACGGCCGTCAAGTGCGGGACAGATATGTCAATTATTTTAATAGTAGGGGGGGCCATTGCAATGCCAGAAGATCTTTAAAATTTAAAATAATAATATAAAAATTATTTTTGATCAAATCTCTTGTTTTTATTCTTGTTTGCTTTTATTTTTGGCTGTCTCCTAGTGCACTTGTAGTGGCAAGTGCATTTCCCTTTAGTCAATAAGGCCCTTTGTCACTGTAAACAAAAAAAATTATGAAACTGGTATTGAGTATTGAAAGAAGAAGCCACACACATTGTTGTACTAAAAACATTTTGCTGTGCGCACATTCAAAAGGTGCATTTTTTGAAAACGTCATTTAAATTTTTACTTTTTTATCATTTTTTTTTTTTTTTTTTTTAGCAATATAATTTTTTTTTTGGTTATTTTAGGCATGTTTATCAAAAATATTTGTTTAGACACCTTTTTTTTTTACAACAGGGTTTTTTCACACACAATAAAAAAAACAACTCTGGAACTTACAAAGTTCAACATGTCAAAAACTGTGCTGGTGATGTCACCCATGTGAAAGCAAAATTTAGCAGATGCGCACAAATTGTGAGTCCAAATGGATAAAGTCAACATGTGCTATCTCCCATCATGGGGGATCAATGGACGTGTTTTGTGTGTGCAATCCCTTCCTCTCACAAACTAGCATTATGAGGAAGGGGTTGCAAACACAAAACAAGTACATTGAGATCCCCTGATGGCAGATAGCACATGATGACACACACCGTGTGCATCTGCTAAATTTGGCTTTTACTATTTCACAACTTGAAAAAACTAAAAAATAGAAAATGTTCAAATAAAATGAAGAACATGATTGATGTTTTAGGCAAAAAGTGATTATATTCTCCCCAAAACATCAATCATGTTCTTAATTTCCTGTTGCATGCTGTCCAGCCGATTTCTCATGCTGTCAATTTGTTTTCGCATTCCATCAATTTGGCCATTCCACACCATTATCTGCCCAATCAGTCTTTGTGCACTGTCTGTGCTAAATGGCTCCACCCCTTGGCCTTCCACAACCAGAACATCACCTAAAATTTGTGGAGAAAAAATGTATTTAGAAATATGCACACCTAAATAGATTACCTTAAGCTGGGGTGTCAGACACTCAGTTGGTGGGGTGCAAATCTCGCCCACTTCCTCCACCTCTCCTTCCTCCAGATCCTCGGGTGGGTGTGGTCTTGGGCTTGGGATAATTCCCGATAAAGGCTGGTGACTTTGGGGGGTCCTGGGATCCTCTGACTGTTGTCTGAGTCTTTTCTCCCCTATGAGAAGTGTTATTTCAGGCCAGAAATAGGAATATGAAACCTTGCTTTGAAGTAGTGGAAAATTGTCTGTTTGTAAACAAAAAATATTTTAAGACAGGATTCAAATTTCCTTTTAACAAAACTGCAATACTTAACATTTTTTTCCAAGTTTCACAGATGGAGACACCTCAAGTATCCCCTGGAGCCCCTGTGTGGATTACCCTCAAAAATGTTCTCTGGTGTCACACAGTACACTAGTGCTCATGAGTCCAGATGTGGAAACAGCTGCTGTGTCCTGTCCTTACATTACACTGAATCATTTTTTATTCAGCATTCTAGTTTCAAACACATCTACACAACATCCAAAACTTATTTTAATACGACAAATTATCAAGACCTAAATGTATGTAGAACCCTGTACCATCGTATTTCTTGCAAAACAAACGCCATTTTATTATAATCATATGTAGTTTCAAAAGAACGATCTTTACGAATGATGCTGTATAAAGGAAAAGCATATGGATCAGCATGCAAGTTAAGTATCTCAATACAATTCAATACAATTCAATACAAAACGAACACACAACAAGTACTTACTTTTTTTAAGCACCTTCTTGATTCAGCAATATTGTTCAGGCTCCCTAGTTCTTAGGTCAGACCAGTGCCTCCTCAATTGTTCTTTAGCCCGTTTAATTCCAAATTTTTGCTCAATAGTGGTGACAACTGAGGACATTTTTTGTCCTTCCGCATTTGAGTCTGGTGTACGGTCCTTTTTTGCCATCATAGTCCTCCCTCCTCAATATGGCACCATCTCCACCATCTCTTCAAAGGCCATGTAGGTGGCCTTATAGCTCCTCCTGGATCTGGATGTTTGTGGCTCTGGGCTTTCCTTTGCCCTAGTTCCAGATAATCTCTTTGCCATCTTTCTCTATATACTCCCACTGCGCAATGAAGAGTGAAGGGGCGGGGAAAAATGGTCCTAAAGAATGTCAGGGGCGGGCGACGCATGGCGGAGCATGACACATGCGCAGTGTATATAAAGCTAGTACGCTGGCCTACGTATGTCCGAGCGGAAGTAGTGAGCGTCATAAACAAAGGTAAAGATTTAAACGTGGGTGTGTGTTTTGTGTATGTGTTTGGTGTGTGTGTGTGTGTGTATGTGTTTGGTGTGTGTGTGTGTATGTGTGTGTGTGTTTGTGTGTGTGTATGTGTATGTGTGTGTGTGTGTACACCCTATATTCTGTAAAAAATAATACTGGGAGTTTGGACTGACATTACAGTTTTTATCTTGTGTCTTGTCTTTCAGATAAAATGAATCCCTTTAAGGAGGAGGATTTTTTGAGTCATTTTATTGACCTCTATCAAGAGAACCGAAACCTGTGGGAGGTCAAGCACCCCTTGTATTTCAATAAGCAAGCAAGGCAGGCAACACTGAGGAGACATCTGGAGCTTGTAAAGACTAGAGTCCCCCAGGCAGACATTAAGTTAGTGGAAAATAAAATTGGGATCTTGCGGAATATGTACAGGCGGGAACACAAGAAGATACAGGATTCCCTTCAATCAGGAGCAGCAGCAGACAAGGTTTATGTCCCCAAGCTGTGGTACTACCCCAAACTGAGATTTCTGGATGACCAGACAGAAGCAAGGCAATCGCTTTCGACCCTTCCCTCCACCCTTCCCTCCACCCTTCCCTCCACCTCCACCCTTCCCTCCACCCTTCCCTCCACCCCAGCTGAGGCGTCCCAGGAAGAACAGGGCCCTTTCGTCCTTGATGAAGTGGATGCTCCCAGCTGCAGCCAGGTATACGTTTTTGGTAATTTTTGGTAAACTAAAATGTTTGAATTGCTTACAAATCAATGATTTAATCACAATTATTTTTATGTATACATATCACTAGACAGTAGTGGCCAAAAATGTACTTCAAAGATTGGTGAACAGCTAGAATAATGGTGGGGTCAAAATGATAGCCTTTTCTATTTGTTTATAATTATATTTGCAAGTCATGAGCTGAAAATTGTGTGTGATTGTGTCAGACTTACCCGTATCAGACTGACGAACCCGATATAGCAGAGGATGGCCTCCCGTACGTATCTGGTTCCCGGCCCCTGATAGAGCACATAGAAGGCACGGGAGCACAGAATGGTACGAGAGCCTGGCGGGTGGTTAGCAGGGATGAGGCCCAAAGTCCTGATGCAAGCTGGCAGGAGATGATAGGTAGGCTGTAGGTCAGCTACAGGTGCAGAGCAGGAGCAGGCAGATCCGAACACAAGCAAGGTTGGCAACAGGCAGTCAGCACGGTACAAAAGGAGCAGGCAGATACAAAGTCCAGGTCACAAGCAGGTTTGGCAGCAGGCGGTCGGCACGGTACAGAGGGGTCAGGCAGGTTCAAAGTCGGAGGCAGGCCAGGGGTCAGATGCAGGCGGATAGCAGAGCAGAGTCCAGTAAACAAGCCGGGTCACAGAGAGATCAAACAGTACGCAGGAAACAGGAAGCACGGGAACAGGAATGATCGGACAGCACCGAGCACAGCATCCCAGTAACCTAAATAGGGCAACCGGCGTCAAACACCGCGACCGTGCCGGCATGCCCAGGCGCGCGCCCACGCGCACCCGCACACGCCCGCACAGGAGCCAGCACGTGTCCTGAACCGAGATCCTCTCTGACAGTGCCCCCTCCTTAAGGGCAGCCTCCGGATGCCCAGCCGGGCTAACCTATCTGCATGGGTACTCTGAAAATCCCTTAAGAGTTCTTCAGCGTGCAAGTTGGCCTCCGGTTCCCAAGAATTGTCTTCTGGTCCATACCCCCTCCACTTGATCAAGTACTGGATTTGGTTGCGTCTCTTCCTACAATCCAAAATCGCCTCCACCTCAAACTCCTCCTCCTTGTCGATAATTACGGGTTCAGGCGGGCCAGTATTGTTACCCGAAAAAGAGTTGGGGATAACGGGTTTAAGTAGGGATACGTGAAAAACCGGATGGATTTTCAATTAATTAGGTAAGTCCAGCTCATAGGCCACATCATTGATTTTTCTCTTGACTGAAAAGGGACCCATGAACCTGGGACCTAACTTTCTCAAAGGACAAGCCATCCTTAAGTTACTGGTAGACAGCCAGACCTGATTGCCAGGTTCTAGCAATAGTTGTCCTCGCTTCTTCCTGTCATACATTTTTTTGTTGTATTCCTGGGTTCTAGCCATTGTTTCTTGCAATAGTTTGTTGTTGTTGATGAAGAAGTTCATAGTTTCAGAAACCGCGGGAATCGCACATTCAGGTAAGGAACTGGTTAAAAAGGGTGGGTGAAACCCGTAGTTCGCAAAAAACGGTGTCTGTTTGATGGCCGAATGCACAGATTTGTTGTAGGCAAACTCGGCAATAGGCAGGAGAGAGACCCAGTCGTCTTGTGAGAAGGCAGAAAAGCAATGAAGGTACTGTTCCAGCGACTGATTAGTTCTCTCCGTCTGCCCATTCATCTGGGGGTGGTAGGCCGAAGAGAATGCCAATTCTATCTCCAGAGACCTACAGAGAGCTTTCCAGAATCTGGAGGTAAACTGAACCCCACGATCGGATACTATACTTGAGGGAACTCCGTGGAGGCGTACAATTTCCTTAATGAATATTTTTGTGGTTTCCAAAGCTGATGGGGTACCCTTCATGGGTAGAAAGTGGGCCATCTTGGACAGTCTGTCTACAATTACGAAGATGGTGGAGTAGCCTTCTGCCAATGGGAGCTCAACGATGAAGTCCATCGCAATCATTTTCCATGGCCTTTCTGGCACGGGTAAGGGCCTTAATAGCCCCCAGGCCTTTGTTCGGCTGCTCTTGCTCTGAGCGCAGGTAATACAGGACTCCACAAAGCTCTTGCAGTCGCTTACCAGCTGGGGCCACCAAAAAGTACGCTGTACAAGTTCTGTTGTTTTCAACACACCAAAATGCCCAGCCAATTTGTGGTCATGGCAGAGTTCCAGTACAGCAATCCTCAGATCCTCTGGGACCAAGATTTTATCCTTGTATCGGAATAAGCTGTCTTGCAAGCTTATCTCGCCTTCCACAGAAGGGGACCAATTTCTTGAGGCCTGTTTGATCCGGGATATAAGATCTCCCTGAAAAAGCAGAAAACTTTCAGCAGGGAGAATGGTGTCTGGAGGCAGAGATTCCCTGGAGTCATGAAACATACGGGATAATGCATCTGGTTTGGTGTTCTTGGTACCTGGCCTATATGTAATGTGGAATTGAAATCTCGAGAAGAACAGAGCCCATCTTGCCTGTTGTGGTCTCAATCTCTTGGCCGTTCTCAAATACTCAAGATTTTTATGGTCCGTGTAAATCAGAATGGGGTGAGCGGCCCCCTCCAATAGGTAGCGCCACTCTTCAAGTGCGGCTTTAATGGCCAGCAACTCACGATCTCCTACATCATAATTTTTTTCTGCATCAGAAAGTTTTCGTGAGAAGAAGGCTACAGGATGAAGGAGAGCCTTAGCACCTTGCCGCTGAGACAGTACTGCCCCTACCGCGACCTCCGATGCGTCCACCTCAAGGACAAATGGCAAGGCAGGGTCTGGGTGCTTCAGGACAGAAGCGGAAGTAAAAAGTTTCTTGAGTTTATCAAAGGCTGCTTGCGCCTGAGGAGACCAACAGAATCGATTTCCCTGTTTCGTCAGTTCTGTGATGGGGGGCGATTATAGTAGAAAAACTCCTTATAAATTTCCGATAAAAATTGGCAAAACCGATAAAGCGTTGGACCCCTTTTTTATCGGAGGGAGCGGGCCAGTCCAGAATAGCTGCAACCTTTTGCGGGTCCATTTTAACACCATCGGTAGAGATGATTAGGCCAAGGAACTGAATGCACTGGAGCTCAAAATCGCATTTGTCCAATTTAGCGTAGAGTCCATGCTGCCTGAGCCGGGTTAACACATTCCTGACATGCCTGCGATGTGCGGTAACAGAAGAGGAGAAGATCAGAATATCGTCCAGGTATACGATAACATATAAATCCAGGAGGTCACGAAAAATGTCATTTACGAAATTTTGAAAAGTTGCCGGTGCGTTGCACAGGCCGAAGGGCATGACGAGGTATTCAAAATGTCCGAACCTGGTACGGAAGGCTGTTTTCCACTCGTCCCCCTCTCTGATGCGAATCAAGTTATAGGCCCCACGGAGGTCGAGTTTGGTAAATATTTTTGCTGAACCCAATCTTTTTTGAACAGTTCTGGCACAAGAGGTAAGGGATAGCGATTTTTGATGGTCACCTTGTTGAGTTCTCTATAATCGATGCAGGGACGTAGCGAGTGGTACTTTTTCTCGACAAAAAAGATGCCTGCCCCGGCTAGTGATGTCGAAGGACGGATAAAGCCTCTCTTAAGATTTTCATCAATATACACTTTGAGAGTACCCAGCTCCTGCTCTGTTAAAGGGAATATTCTCCCAAAAGGAACTTCAGATCCGGGCAACAACTCAATAGGACAGTCGTAGGGTCTATGAGGTGGAAGGGTCTCAGCCCCTTTTTTGCTAAAGACATCGGAGAAGTCCTGGTAAGGGATGGGAATCGCCTGCTGCGATTCCGTGTCGGTGTTCAGACACAAGAGTTGACTGGGTTTTGCAGGAGTTCCGTGCAAACAGTGCTGTTGGCAGTAACTGGAAGAGAACTTGACTTCCCCAGAAACCCAATCGATCCTGGGGTTATGCGCCTGCAACCAAGGCATTCCTAGAATAATAGGGAAGAGTGGTAAAGAAATGGCGTCCAGCCGGAGAAATTCCTGATGACAGGTGTTCATGGTGGCTAGCAGTGGGATGGTTTCCAAGGTGACCGGACCAGAGCTGAGGGTGGACCAATCCGCGAGATAGACAGCAAGTCCCTGCAATTTTGTCCGGAGAGGGATACGGTGTTGAGTCGCAAAGGTGAGATCAATGAAGCAACTGCACGCTCCTGAGTCAATGATGACCAGGGTAAGCAGATCCTGTCCTGGAAGCTGGAGGGTAATGGAGAGAGCCAGATGGTTAGCAAGGTTAGGCAAGGCAGGTGCGATTTTAGAAGTAGCTGAAAGAGACTTACGTGTCTTATTTGGGCAAGATCTCACGTAGTGACCTGATTCCCCGCAGTACATGCATAAGTTGTTGACCCGTCGACGTTGTCGTTCTTCGGGAGTGAGGGATGGGCGGAGAAGCCCCATTTGCATCGGTTCAGAAGTGTCAAGGGCTGAGGCAGCCGCTACCTGAAGGCTTTGGCCTATGGAGCTGGTAGCACTAGGGACCTTGGGGAGGACCCAAGTGGGGCGGAACAGGTTGACCGACCTCTCAGGAACGACGCTCTCTCAAGCGCCGATCAATCTGCACCGACAGGTTAATAAGGTCTTCAAGAGTTTGGGGTACGCCTACCCGTGCCAGCTCGTCTTTGAGCGAATCGGATAATCCTAAGCGGAATTGGTATCGCAGGGCCGCATCATTCCATTCAGTGTCTGAACTCCAACGCCTAAATTCCAGAACATAGTCTTCTGCAGGCCTGCGCCCCTGTTGTAGGGCGTGTAAGGTGGATTCAGCCGTGGCTTTTAACTGAGGGTCCTCATACAATTGAGACATGGCAGTGAAGAAGGTATCCAGATTATCCAAGCAGACTGACTTTTGCTCCAGGAGACTGTGGGCCCAGGCCTGTGGTTCTCCAGATAGAAGAGAAATGACAAAACCCACCCTGGTTGCTTCCAAGGAGAAGGTGCGTGGTTGCAAGGCGAAGCACAGTTCGCAAGCGTTACGAAATGCTCGATACTTGTTGCGCTCTCCGGTAAACCTTTCGGGTGTAGGGACCCTGGGTTTGGGAGGTAGCATAACCACTGAGGGTGCAGGTGAGAGCCCGGTAGCAGAAGCACCTTGCGGGTTAGCAGGTGAGGATAGCACCTGAACTCGTTCCTCCAGTCTGGTATAACCTTCTTGAAGGCTCTTCACAGCCTGCGTGAGACCCGCCAGGTGTCCGCATAGCTCCTCCATGGGAGAGGTCCCCTGCTCGGGCTCGGACATGGCTGCCCGATACTGTCAGACTTTCCCGTATCAGACTGACGAACCCGATATAGCAGAGGATGGCCTCCCGTACGTATCTGGTTCCCGGCCCCGGATAGAGCACACAGAAGGCACGGGAGCACAGAATGGTATGAGAGCCTGGCGGGTGGTTAGCAGGGATGAGGCCCAAAGTCCTGATGCAAGCTGGCAGGAGATGATAGGTAGGCTGTAGATCAGCTACAGGTGCAAAGCAGGAGTAGGCAGATCCGAACACAAGCAAGGTTGGCAACAGGCAGTCAGCACGGTACAAAAGGTGCAGGCAGATACAAAGTCCAGGTCACAAGCAGGTTTGGCAGCAGGCGGTCGGCATGGTTCAGAGGGGTCAGGCAGGTTCAAAGTCGGAGGCAGGCCAGGGGTCAGATGCAGGCGGATAGCAGAGCAGAGTCCAGTAAACAAGCCGGGTCACAGAGAGATCAAACAGTACACAGGAAACAGGAAGCATGGGAACAGGAAGCTGATGATCGGACAGCACTGAGCACAGCATCCCAGCAACCTAAATAGGGCAACCGGCGCCAAACACCACGACCGTGCCGGCACGCCCAGGCGCGCGCCCACGTGCACCCGCATGCGCCCACACGGGAGCCAGCATGACGCGGCTCACTCCAGAGTGCCCAGTAAGTGTCCTGAACTGAGATCCTCTCTGACAGATTGAGGAAGCAAAAATTACAACTGTCCCTTTTTTTATACACAGGATGAGCTCGGCCAGGAGGCGGCCATGCCCAGTGGTAGAAAGGAGGAGGCCTTGCCCAGTGGTAGAGAGGAGGAGGCCATGCCCAGTGGCAGGCAGGGGGTGGCTGGGCCCAGTAGAAGCCTCACCGAATGCCAGGTGCCTCCCCTCCACATTACCACCAATAGGCCCAGGAAGATGACCCGAACAGAGGAGGAATTACTTGCCCTCATTCGGGAAGCCAGCCAAATGCTGAGCAACCCCCCCAATGCTGAAGAGGCCTATGGTACTTGTTTGGCCACCAGGTTGATGGAACTTGAGAAGGGGCAACGCCTCCTCTGTGAGGGGATTTTTTATGAGGCCCTTCAGAAGGGGTTGAGGGGCCAGCTTACTCAAACAAGCCATATTTTGGATGAAGCCCCTCCTCCTCCTCTTCTTGCCACAAGTACACCACCAGAGGCACAGCCTCCAAGGAAGGCTGCAGAGAAGCGTGGAGGGAAGGCTGCAGGGCAGCGTGCAGGGAAGGCTCTACGGAAGAGTCGAAAGTGATTGCCTGGCTTCAGTCTGGTCTGACAGAAGACGCAGATTGTGCTTCCTATTCTATGGACTCCGCAAGATCCCAATTTTGATTTCCACTGACTTGATGTGTGCCCTGGGGGACAAAAGGCTTCACACATTCCAAAAGTGTCTCCAATGTTGCCTTCCTCATTTATGTTTTTCCCAGAATAAATGGCTATTTTATTTACCTAAAATTATTTACTATGTGTTTTTATTCAAAAACGACATTTTGTTTGTGAGTAGGCAGGTACATGTCAAAAAGACTATGAGGGTTATTTACAAAAGGCAAAATCATTTTGCAATTCAAGTGCAAAGTGCACTTTATAAATTGCACTGCAAGTGCACTTGTTGGAAGTGCAGTCACTGTAAATCTGAGGGGAAGATCTGATATGGGGGGAAGCTCTGCTGATTTTATCATCCAATCATGTGCAAGCTAAAATTATTTTTTTTGTTTCCTTGCATGTGCCCCTCGGATCCACAGCAACTGCACTTCCAAGTGCTCTTTCAGTGCAATTTCAAGTGCACCTTGCACTTGTAGTGCTAAATTAATTTGCCTTTTGAAAATAACCCCCCTATGTCAAATTAACAAGGGACACCAACCTCATTAAGGTTCATAAACAATACAAAATAATAATGTTATTGTGGTAACTTGAAACTCCTAAAAAAAATAAACATTTAAATCAATAGATTTTTGATAATTTTTCACAATCTGTGAAATATATATTGTGGAAATATAAAAGTTAAAAAGATGAGTCAAATAAATAATTTGCTACATTATTTATGGAGATCTGGCTTTTAAAAACTATAATATTAGTCATGACATGAGGATAAATAATGAAGAAAGTAGTTTGTGAGAACTCTGTGTGAATATAAGCAGAAAAACAACTTCATTCTTCTCGCATTATAAAGAAGAAAATAATGCGCTGTATTAAAAGATCACAGAATTAGCAGTGTGAGGAATGTGCTAGCTTCAATACGAAGGCTAGTTTTACCAGACCGAGCGCTTCCGTGTTGTACTTGCTTCAGAGCATGCATCAGTTTTGGTCCTTCGGACTAGCACACAGACGAACGGTTTGTACGCTAGAAAGCCGAGTCCGTTGGAAAGATTTGAAACGTTTCATTTCTAGCTCCATCAAACTTTTGGGGAAAAAAGTCCGCTGGTGCCCACATGCGATCGAATTATCTGATGGAGTCCGGTCCGCCAGACCAAGTCTGCCGGAAAGTCCGCTCGTGTGTACGCGACATTAGCCATCTCTGGTTCAGCCTACACCATATTAATGCACAAAAAATGCACATTTGAGATTCAATAAACATTTAAGGGGAGCTGTAAAACAGTTATTTTTATCATTTAATTTCAAATGCTCTTCTGAAACAGTTTTTTTTTTTTTAGTCGTGTAACCAGCACCGCACCAATCAGGGCTATGCAGACACAGACTCACACTGTAGAGAGCATAATAGAAGCCCCTCCCAAGGATGATTCCCTGCAGATGCCAAAGAATAGAAAAAGATCATGTGTACACACAACAGTGCTGCAGGAATAAGGTACTTTAAAAAAAATAAAAATAAAAATATGATATACTGTATGTGATTTATGTGAATGAATTATGGAAATTAACACTCTGTTTAGTATCACTTTAAAATAAGAAAAGTGCCTGAAACATCTGGACATTAATATTGCTGCCATTCTTTTTTACATGAATGTTGTGAATATCAACTCAGGTAAGTAGATCAGCAAAATCAAAGCAGGAAATGTAAATTTTTAACACCTAATACAATGTATATTTATTGTAATGCAGTTATTCTAATGTTTGAATCATGTTATGTGGTTTATTTAAATAATTAAAGTACTTTGTGGAGCACTTAAAGTTTATGAATAGCCAAACTTTTTTCAGTATTTTATTAAAGATTAGACCCGGAGCAGAGGGAACCTTAGAGGAGGGGCTACATGACTGGGGACAGCTGGCAGGTGCTCAGGAAGTTGGGACAGGTTAGTGTGCAGCACAGTGGGGCGGGTTCCTACAGTGCACATGTAGTGAGGATAGTGGGTGGAGCTTTTCAGTCAGGAAAATCAGTGGAAGAGGTAACAGCCCAGCAGCAGCTTTTTGTTACCTCTTATTGGAGTGATTAGAGAACATTCTTGAGCACCTCCGCATGGTGGCCGTAGTCCTCGGGCCCTGATGGGTCCAGGGGAAGGTATGTCGGATTCGCCCCCCCCAGGCAGCGGGCATGGAGGTCGCGGCCTCCAACACGATTCAGCCCTGAGCCTGCACCCAGGGTGAGCCGCCGCTCAGGGAGCCCGATTCCAGACCCTCCTCCTCCCAGGGCCAAGCGTCATGCACCTGCCTCGGCCAGGGGGGTTGGGAGGAATCCCTGTCTCGGGGGGACCCAGCCAGAAGGGGGGTGTCTCCTTCCCCCTCTAGGCCTTCTACAGCGGTGGAACGGGACACAGAAGCAGCAAGTGTGGGGCCTTCCGCCCTGCATGGCATTGCTCATCGAGGAAGAGCTGTAGGACCGGGCACGGGCTACTCTCCCAGGGCGGCCGTGGCCCTCGCAACTAGAAGCCGAGGTCCAGGTGGTGACAGCGCTGGTTCGAGAGCAGCATCTGCTGGCGGGCAGAGGGCTCAGCGGGGGAGGTCGGTAGTGAAGAGCCGCGCGGTGGGGAGGAACATGGTTGAGGACAACATCCGGGGGCACCTGGCCCTGTCGGCTTCCACAGCATCCCCCACAAAAAGGGAGGATCAGTGGTCAGAGGGAGAGCTGTCTGACTCCAAGTTTGATGTACCAGAAGTGGCGGCGGGCCAGTCAGTGCTTCAGCATGGATCCGGTGTGACGGCTGGTCGGCCGGTTTCCCTTGGGCAGCCTGGTAAGTCATCTTCTATTCTTTGCCAGTGCTTCTTTAGGGGTTGCGGGTGGGGATAGTCCGCAGGTGGCATCTGACTTGGCATCAAGGGGTGGGGGAGGCTTGGCGGCAGGCAGTGCCCCCCGGGCCTGGGGAAGCTTTGCTGCAGCAATTAGTGGCATCGTTGCTGGCGGGCTGCAGGGATATGGTGGCTAGAGGGATTGCAGCGGAGCCTGGTGCGCCACAATTTCGCCCACTGCGGCATGGGTGGCAGGTAGGGAGTCCAGCACTGGGGCCCTTACTCTGCCGATGGTTACTCTGGGGACCATGGTAGGTCCAGTGGTGCAGTTGGTAGCAAACGGGGTGGCTGCAGATCCCCAGAGGGTGGGGGGACCCACACAGGTGAGTACGAAGGGGGAAGCAGCCCCTTTGACAGTGGTTGGTGCCTTGCAGGTAAGTTTGGGGATAGGGGCCGACCCTCCAGTGGTGGCCAGGATAGCACAGACGAGGTTGGGGGTGGTAGCCTCCCCCCTTCCGGTGGTAGGTTCCAAGGTGAGTACGGAGGGGGGCGCTGCAAAGGGGTCAGCGACCACGGGTGGGATTCGGCTGGCGGATGCAGTTCTATTTGTGCTACAAGGGACCTCTGAGCGCTCATCTTAGATAAGGTTAAACCAGGCGAGAGTAAGAAAGAGGAGGAAGAGAAACGGCGTTATCACCTTATTCCACGCACATTCGGGAATTTATCTCAGGCGTTTTACATATTGGCCAGTGTCATCGGACTCCATTAGCGAGGCCCAGAGGGTTTTCGGGGGGTGGCATGGCTGCGCTATGACAAGCAGTACAGGCAACAGAAAGCAGTGAGACCATCGTTGCGATAGGATCATAAGGACATAGGTTTGTGGATGAAGCCCATGACGCAATCCAGGGTAGGGCCGCAGCCCTTTCATAGGGGGGCGGGGTTGCCCTGGCCTCTTCACCATCGGCAGGAAAGTGGAAGGGGTTCTGTTGGCAGTACAATGAGGGTACTTGCAAGTTCAGGGGGTCATGCTGCTTTAGACATGAGTGTTCGGGCTGCAGCGGTGCCCATCCCTTGTCAAAATGTTTTAAAAAAGGAAAAAAAAAACAGGGTGATGCTGGAAAAAGGGAAGACACCGGTGAAGGTGGAAAAAATGGCACCGTACCTAAGTAGGTATCTGAATTGGGGAGCGGTGAGGAAGCTGTGGTTGGGCTTTAAGGAGGGCGTCTCGGCCAACCTACAGTTGGCATATCAGCACTCTGACGTGGTTTCCAGTAAACTGCGGAAAGAAGTAGCTTTGGGTAGAATGGCGGGTCCGTTCGCGGTACCGCCAGTGGGGGATTTGGTGGTGTCACCATTGGGTGTGGTTCCTAAGCGGTAACCAAATCAGTTTCGGCTCATTCACCACCTTTCCCACCCGAAGGGTGGGTCGGTGAATGAGGCAATTGATCCGGCTCTTTGCACCATCTCTTATGCCTCGTTTGATGAGGAGGTTAGGTGGGTGCAAAATTTCAGAAAGAGGGGAACTGGTGGCTAAGACCGACATTGAGTCTACCTTTAGATTGCTGCCGGTGCATCCGGATAGTGTACGATTGTTGGGATGTTGCTGGGGGAGAGTTTTTTGTTGATAGATGCCTGCCAATGGGTTGCGCTATATCTTGTTCATACTTTGAGTTATTCAGTTCCTTTCTGGAATGGGTAGTCAAGGATTTGTCGGGCATTGGCTCGATCCTGCATTATTTGGATGATTTCTTGGTCATAGGCCCCCCTAATGATCGCACTTGTGCGATCTTGCTAGCTACTATGCAGCATGTTTTTCACGTTTTCGGGGATTCTACGCTTATCAGGAATCTGATGTTGTTAGAATTGTTCCCCATAGTGTTAGCAGTGGAGCTTTGGGGTAAGGAGTTTCGGGATCGGAGGGTCCGTTTTCATTGTGATAACTTGGGGGTGGTGCACGCGATCGACTCACTGTTGGCAACATCGTTGCCAGTAGTACGTTTGTTGCGGCATCTAGTGCTACGTTGTCTCCTGTTGAACATTGTTGTTTGTGCTGTACATATTCTGGGTGTTGAGAATTGCATGGCTGATGCATTTTCTCGGTTACAGTGGGACAGATTTCGTCAGTTGGCCCCGGAAGAGGAGCAGATAGAAGTTCAGTGCCCCAGCTGTCTATGGGATCTGGTGCTAGCACTATAATGGTGTTGGTTCAGCGGTCAGTTGCGGACGCTACCTGGCGGTCGTATGAACGGGTTTGGCGGGAGTGGCATGAGCTGGTGAGTAGCATTGGTGGCTGTCCAGGCAATGATGACAGACTACACGCGTTGCTCTATTTATTAAGTCGTAATTGCAAGGCAGGGGTGTCAGTAGCTACCCTGAACTGCAAAATGGCGGGTCTAGCTTTCCTGTTTAAATCAAAAGTTAAGTTAATAAATTAAGAAAACTGGCTACAAGGGCGAGTTCATAGGGTGGTGATAAATGGGGAGTACTCGGTATGGTCAGGGGTGGGTAGTGGGGTTCCCCAGGGTTCTGTGCTGGGACCAATCCTATTTAATTTGTTCATAAATGACCTGGAGGATGGGATAAACAGTTCAATCCCTGTATTTGCAGACGATACTAAGCTAAGCAGGGCAATAACTTCTCCGCAGGATGTGGAAACCTTGCAAAAAGATCTAAACAAATGAATGGGGTGGGCAACTACATGGCAAATGAGGTTCAATGTAGAAAAATGTAAAATAATGCATTTGGGTGGCAAAAATATGAATGCAATCTATACACTGGGGGAATCTAGGATGGAAAAGGACCTGGGGGTCCTAGTAGATGATAGGCTCAGCAATGGCATGCAATGCCAAGCTGCTGCTAGCAAAGCAAACTGAATATTGGCATGCATTAAAAAGGGGATCAACTCCAGAGATAAAACAATAATTCTCCCACTCTACAAGACTCTGGTCCGGCCACACCTAGAGTATGCTGTCCATTTCTGGGCACCAGTCCTCAGGAAGGATGTACTGGAAATGGAGCGAGTACAAAGAAGGGCAACAAAGCTAATAAAGGGTCTGGAGGATCTTAGTTATGAGGAAAGGTTGCAAGCACTAAACTTTTTCTCTCTGGAGAAGAGACGCTTGAGAGGGGATATGATTTCAATATACAAATACCATACTGGTGACCCTACAATAGAAATAAACTTTTTTGCAGAAGAAGTTTTACTTTTTAAATAGCTCTTTTTTTGTTTTTTTTCTTTGGTTCCTTCAGGCTATCAATTAAGGGGAGTGGTTAATTGCTCACAGGTGCTTGCAGCCTATATAACTGTGTGTAGGACTCATCCTGAGCCTGCTCAGTGTGAGGCTGTGGAACTTAGTCCAAGTGGAACTGGTCTAAGTGGTGAGTTAAAAACCAGAGTTTAAAACAGGAGGTTATAGCAGGGGTCATAGTACCTGTGTAGTGTGAGTACATGAGTGTTGTCTGAGTAGTGTGTGTGGATCGTTAGTACTTGTGTATTGTGTACTGTATACTTGAGTATTGTGAGTGCACGTAGGTCTGCGACTGTTCTGCGATTGCACGTAGGTCTGTGAGTACCTGTATATTGTCTTGTTGTGTACCTGTGTATTGTCTTGAGTATTAGTGCCAGGAAGCTAGCTGTTAGGTAATTTGGACAGGGTAAAATCCCCAATCCTCACTAAATTTAATAGGTACGATGCCCGGCGGGTGTGGAGAGGCGACTCTTTGTACATCTTGCTGCATGCATGCGTTCCTTGATCATCCGATCGAGGGCAAATACTGCTGTGCAAAATGTAAGCACATTGTTTCCCTGGAAGCCCAGGTTCTGAATCTGGGGAAGCAACTGTCAGCACTGAGAAGTCCCTCTATACTAAAGGAGAGCCAGGAACGTACACGGCAGGTGCCGGCAGGGGCCAGCACAGAGGCGGGTGGAGACAAAGAGGTGCAGGCACTAGCAAAGAGTAGATGGGTGACAGTCAGGAGGGGTAGAGGGGGAAGTGCCAGGGAGGCCGATCCAGAACTGGAGCATCCCAATAAGTACGCTCCATTGAGTGACATTGGTGAAACCAGTCAGGGATCAGCACTGCTGGAGCTGAGGGACTCTCCTAGCTGCCGTTGGAAGAACTCCTCCAGTGAGAGTGGGGGGGCAGCAAAGGGAAAGGAAAGACAGATTCTGGTGGTAGGGGACTCAATTCTTAGAAGGACAGAGAGGGCAATCTGTAACCAAGACCTGAAGTGCCGAACAGTATGTTGTCTACCGGGCGCTCGGGTTCGGCACATCACGGATCTTGTGGACAGATTACTGGGAGGGGCTGGGGAAGACCCAGCTGTCATGGTGCACGTTGGCAGCAATGACAAAGTCAGAGGCAGATGGAGTGTCCTAAAGAACGATTTTAGGGACTTAGGAGCTAAATTGAGGAAAAGGACCTCCAAGGTAGTATTCTCAGGAATACTACCGGTACATTGAGCCACACCAGAAAGGCAGAGGGAGATTAGGGAAGTAAACAAGTGGCTGAAGAGCTGGTGTAGTAAGGAGGGGTTTGGGTTCCTGGAGGACTGGGCTGACTTCTCAGTCGGTAACCGGTACTATAGAAGGGACGGACTGCACCTAAATGAGGAGGGTGCAGATCTGTTGGGAATGAAGATGGCCAAAAAGTTAGAGGGGTTTTTAAACTAGGCGATGGGGGGGAGGGTCCAGAGGCAGAGATAGCCAGCGCGGAAGATATTCCAGAGGGTAGTATTGGGGGCATTAGTGGTAGGTTAACCAAAGCACAAAAACACAAGGTGAGTATAGTAGCAAGTTCTAGTTGCAATCTCGAAACACCCAATACGAGGACAATATGCGACCGGTCTAAACTATGTGGCATGTTCACCAATGCCAGGAGCATGGCAGACAAGATGGGTGAACTAGAGATACTGTTGTACAAGGAGGATTTGGATTTTGTGGGAATTTCAGAGACCTGGTTCAACAGCTCTCATGATTGGCTGGCAAACATTCAAGGGTATACCCTATACCTCAAGGATAGAGAGGGTAAAAAAGGGGGAGGGGTATGCCTATATATCAAGAATAATGTACAAGTGAATGTGAGAGATGACATCACTGAGGGAGCTAGAGAGGAGGTGGAATCCTTATGGGTGGAGCTCCAAAGGGATGAAGCTAAGGGGAAAATAATACTGGGAGTATGCTATAGGCCCCCTAACCTGAGGGAGGAAGTGGAGACAGATCTCCTATCACAAATTGGATTAGCAGCAAGGACGGGAAGTGTTATCATAATGGGGGATTTTAATTATCCAGACATAGACTGGGCGGAGGGAACCGCGCATTCATTTAAGGCTCGCCAGTTCCTTAATGTCTTGCAGGACAATTTTATGGGTCAGATGGTAGACGCACCAACTAGAAATAAAACATTACTGGATCTACTGATTACCAACAATACAGACCTGATCACGGATGTGGAAATACGGGGCAATTTAGGTAACAGCGATCACAGGTCAATTAGTTTCAGTATAAATCACACAAATAGGAAACATAAAGGGAATACAAAGACACTGAATTTCAAAAGAGCCAACTTCCCTAAACTAAAAACCTTGCTAAAAGGCATAAATTGGGATAAAATATTAGGAACAAAGAATACGGAGGAGAGATGGGTTTGCTTTAAGAGCATATTAAATAAGGGCATTAGCCAATGTATCCCATTGGGTAATAAATTTAAAAGAGCGAACAAAAGTCCTGGATGGCTTAACTCCATTGTAAAAATGCATATAAGAGCAAAGGAGAAGGCCTTCAAAAAATACAAGGTTGAGGGATCATCCTCAGCATTCAGGCTTTATAAAGAATGCAACAAGAAATGTAAGGGTGCAATTAGGACAGCTAAGATAGAACATGAAAGATACATAGCGGAGGAGAGCAAAAAAAATCCCAAGAAATTCTTTAAGTCTGTAAATAGTAAAAAAGGGATGACAAACCATATTGGCCCCATAAAGAATGAGGAAGGACATTTGGTTACAAAGGATGGGGAGATGGCGAAGGTATTGAAGGTATTGAATTTATTCTTCTCCTCAGTCTTCACGAGTGAATCGGGGGGCTTCAGTAACCAAAATTGCAGTGTTTATCCTCATGAAACAACACAGGAAGCACCTCCATGGTTAACAGAGGACAGAATTAAAATTAGACTTGAGAAACTTAACATTAATAAATCACCGGGACCAGATGGCTTGCATCCGAGGGTACTTAGGGAACTCAGTCAAGTGATTGCCAGACCATTGTAATTTTTACAGATATTCTACTGACTGGAATGGTACCAGCTGATTGGAGAAAAGCCAATGTAGCACCAATATTTAAAAAGGGCCCAAAACACATCCCTGGGAATTACAGACCAGTTAGCCTAACATCAATATTATGCAAACTCTTGGAGGGGATGATAAGGGATTATATACAAGATTTTAGTAATAAGAACGGTATCATTAGCAGTAATCAGCATTGATTCATGAAGAATCTTTCTTGGCAAACCAATCTATTAACCTTCTATGAGGAGGTGAGTTGCCATCTAGATAAAGGAAGGCCCGTAGACGTGGTGTATCTGGATTTTGCAAAAGCATGTGACACAGTTCCCCATAAACGTTTACTGTACAAAATAAGGTCCGATGGCATGGACCATAGGGTGAGTACATGGATTGAAAACTGGCTACAAGGGCGAGTTCAGAGGGTGGTGATAAATGGGGAGTACTCGGAATGGTCAGGGGTGGGTAGTGGGGTTCCCCAGGGTTCTGTGCTGCGACCAATCCTATTTAATTTGTTCATAAACGA
The DNA here is from genome assembly GCF_042186555.1 of Aquarana catesbeiana. Taxonomy (NCBI): domain Eukaryota; kingdom Metazoa; phylum Chordata; class Amphibia; order Anura; family Ranidae; genus Aquarana; species Aquarana catesbeiana. The sequence continues at coordinate 158,314,510 of NC_133336.1, forward strand.
TCTGGAGGATGGGATAAACAGTTCAATCTCTGTATTTGCAGACGATTCTAAGCTAAGCAGGGCAGTAACTTCTCCGCAGGATGTGGAAACCTTGCAAAAAGACCTGAACAAATTAATGGGGTGGGCGGCTACATGGCAAATGAGGTTCAATATAGAAAAATTTAAAATAATGCATTTGGGTGGCAAAAATATGAATGCAATCTATACACTGGGGGGGGGGAGAACCTCTGGGGGAATCTAGGATGGAAAAGGACCTGGGGGTCCTAGTAGATGATAAGCTCAGCAATGGCATGCAATGCCATGCTGCTGTTAACAAAGCAAACAGAATATTGGCATGCATTAAAAGGGGGATCAACTCCAGAGATAAAATGATAATTCTCCCACTCTACAAGGCTCTGGTCCGGCCACACCTGGAGTATGCTGTCCAGTTCTGGGCACCAGTCCTCAGGAAGGATGTACTGGAAATGGAGCGAGTACAAAGAAGGGCAACAAAGCTAATAAAGGGTCTGGAGGATCTTAGTTATGAGGAAAGGTTGCGAGTACTGAACTTATTCTCTCTGGAGTAGAGACGCTTGAGAGGGGATATGATTTCAATTTACAAATACCGTACTGGTGACCCCACAATAGGGATAAAACTTTTTCGCAGAAGAGAGTTTAACAAGACTCGTGGCCACTCATTAAAATTAGAAGAAAAGAGGTTTAACCTTAAACTACGTAGAGGGTTCTTTACTGTAAGAGCGGCAAGGATGTGAAATTCCCTTCCACAGGCGGTGGTCTCAGCGGGGAGCATTGATAGCTTCAAGAAACTATTAGATAGGCACCTGAATGACCGCAACATACAGGTATATATAATGCAATACTGACACATAAAATATATATAAAACAGCGCTCGCAAATGAATTCATGTAATGTAGTGATCTTTAAAAATCCTCTTGCAGCTGCAGGATAAAAGTGCTTACACTTTGATGATATATAACAAATAAACCTGCGCTAGCAATTTACTAAAAATAATTGATTAACTGTACCAAAACCAAATCATAAATAATCTATACAAATAATAGTGAATGTGAGAAATGTGTAAAAAATATTGATAATGTATACCATACACAATTAACCGCGCACTGGGTGAAATCGTGCATGAAATGCACTAATAAGGAAAAAATATGCAAAGTGAAAGAGGACAAATCGCAAATATATGTGATGAACAAGCGCGACTATGAAGTGATATAGTGTCATTAAACTAATGCAAAAATTATATAAAATAAAAGCACTCTCATAAATGGTGAATGACAATGAAGTAAGCCTCTAAACAATCATAGACGCCAAGTGAGAAAATGAAACAAAAAAGTCAATTGCATCCAAATTTACAAATGATGGAATATCCATAGCTTTAAGTAGCTCCTTCACAGAAGGGACAGATGGCAGACTTCCAGCATATTCATCCGCAGGATGATATATGGCTACCGATATGCTGATGTTAAAGATGGTTGGGACCATAGAACTCGCGTTCCACCAAAAAAGAAGGGAAAAATATATAGCACATCACTTCCTGTTTTGGTGGAACGCACGCCGATCAGCGGCGAACCGACCAACTATCTGAATGCCTGCTCTGCATGCCGGTCTTGTGAGTAGCGCATATATGCGCAGGTGACCTTATGCTATCCTAAGGTTTTATGCTATATATTTTTCCCTTCTTTTTTGGTGGAACGCGAGTTCTATGGTCCCAACCATCTTTAACATCAGCATATCGGTAGCCATATATCATCCTGCGGATGAATATGCTGGAAGTCTGCCATCTGTCCCTTCTGTGAAGGAGCTACTTAAAGCTATGGATATTCCATCATTTGTAAATTTGGATGCAATTGACTTTTTTGTTTCATTTTCTCACTTGGCGTCTATGATTGTTTAGAGGCTTACTTCATTGTCATTCACCATTTATGAGAGTGCTTTTATTTTATATAATTTTTGCATTAGTTTAATGACACTATATCACTTCATAGTCGCGCTTGTTCATCACATATATTTGCGATTTGTCCTCTTTCACTTTGCATATTTTTTCCTTATTAGTGCATTTCATGCACGATTTCACCCAGTGCGCGGTTAATTGTGTATGGTATACATTATCAATATTTTTTACACATTTCTCACATTCACTATTATTTGTATAGATTATTTATGATTTGGTTTTGGTACAGTTAATCAATACTGACACATAATCACACACATAGGTTGGACTTGATGGACTTGTGTCTTTTTTCAACCTCACCTACTATGTAACTATGTAACTATATGAGAGTTTAACAAGACCCGTGGCCACTCATTAAAATTAGAAGAAAAGAGGTTTAACCTTAAACTACGTAGAGGGTTTTTTACTGTAAGAGCGGCAAGGATGTGGAATTCCCTTCCACAGGCGGTGGTCTCAGCGGGGAGCATCAATAGCTTCAAGAAACTATTAGATAAGCACCTGAATGACCGCAACATACAGGGATATACAATGTAATACTGACACATAATCACACATAGGTTGGACTTGATGGACTTGTGTCTTTTTTCAACCTCACCTACTATGTAACTATGTAATTCTTGATGACTTTGCTGCCTGGCTACCCTACTTTCTCTCCTCTGAAATACCCACCATTATTCTTGGTGACTTTAACATTCCTGTCAATGTTAACAGCTCAACTACAGCTAAACTTCTCAACTTAACCTCATCTTTTGACCTAACCCAATGGACACATACTTCCACTCACTCCAATGGTAATACCCTTGACCTTGTATTCTCCCATCTCTGCAACCCTGGCAACCTCACCAACACCCCCTTTCCTCTATCTGATCACAACCTCATTACTTTCACTGTATCCTTGCCTCCAACCACCCATCCCTCCAAGCAGCAAACAATTACTTGTAGAAACCTTCGCCACTTTAACCCTTCTCTTCTCTATTCTGCTACTGACCACCTATATGACATAATCTCTCCCCTGTCCTGTCCTGACCTGGCCACTTCTGTCTACAACAGTTCACCCTCATCATCACGAGATGCACTTGCTCCTCTAACCACACGCAGAATTAGGCCCCGACCGTTACAACCCTGGCAAACTGACAACACTAGAAATCTCAAGAGACATTGCCGTGCTCTTGAACGACTGTGGCGTAAAACCAAATGCCTGCAAGACTTCACCCTATATAAATCTGCCCTTCTAAAATACAATTCATGCCTCCATGCTGCCAAACAAGCCTACTTTGTCTCTCTTATTAATTCCTTGTCATCCAGTCCCCGTCGGCTCTTCTCAACCTTTAACTCTCTGCTTCGTCCACCACCCCCTCTACCCACTAACTCACTCACTGCCCAAGAGATTGCCAATCACTTCAAAGACAAGATCGATGCAATTCGTGAGGACATCTCCACTGTGCGTACGTCTTCCCCACCCATCATACCTTGCCCAGCAGCACATTCAACTCTCTTTTGAATTGGCTACTACGGAAGAGGTTACAAAAATTTTCTCGGATGCCCACCTAACCCATTGTCCCTTGGATCCTGTTCCCTCACAACTACTACGGTCACCCTCTTCTTCTATCCTATGCTCCCTCACCCACATCTTCAATCTCTCCCTTTCTAGTGGCATTTTCCCCTCCCCTCTAAAACATGCACAGATCACTCCCATTCTTAAAAAGCCCTCACTGGACCCTACTGACCTGAACAACTTAAGACCCATCTCATTACTTCCATTCACCTCTAAACTTCTAGAACGCTTAGTCTACAACCGTCTTAGCTCCTATCTCAATGAAAATAACCTTCTTGACCCCTTACAGTCTGGCTTTCGCTCGCAGCACTCCACGGAAACTACCTTACTAAAACTCACTAACGATTTACTAACTGCTAAAACCAACAGCCAGTACTCCATACTCCTACTACTTGACCTCTCTGCGGCCTTTGATACTGTTGACCACCCGCTCCTTCTCAATAAACTACATTCCCTTGGCCTCCGAGATTCTGCTCTATCCTGGTTCTCTGGCTATTTATCACAGCGTTCCTTCAGTGTCACCTACAACTCTGTCTCCTCCTCTCCATTGCCCCTTTCTGTGGGGGTCCCCCAAGGCTCGGTTCTTGGACCCCTTCTCTTCTCTATCTACACCTTCTCCCTTGGTCACTTAATAACTGCCCACGGCTTCCAATACCACTTATACGCTGATGACACCCAAATCTATCTGTCTACTCCTCACCTCACTCCTTCAGTCTCCTCTCGCATTACTAACTTACTAACTGACATATCAGCATGGATGTCGCACCACTTCCTTAAACTAAATCTCTCTAAAACTGAGCTATTAATATTCCCCCCCGCCCGTGCCCCCCTCCATGACTTTTCCATCAAAATCAACAATGCAACCATCAGTCCCTCCCCTCACGCCAGGGTACTAGGTGTAATCCTAGACTCTGACTTGTCATTTCAGCCTCAAATCCAATCGTTGTCAAAAGTTTGTAGAATTCACCTCCGTAACATCTCTAAAATTCGCCCTTTTTTAACAAATGAAACCACCAAGCTCCTCATTCACTCCCTTGTTATCTCTCACCTTGATTATTGCAACTCCCTTCTCATTGGCCTACCGCTCCATAGGCTATCCCCTCTTCAGTCTATCATGAATGCTGCTGCCAGACTTATCCACCTTACCAACCGCTCAGTGTCTGCCAACCCTCTACTTCAATCCCTACACTGGCTCCCAATCACCCAGCGAATTAAATTCAAAATTCTAACCACAACATACAAAGCCATTCACAACTCTGCCCCAAGCTACATCACTAATCTTGTCTCCAAATATAACAAATTTTGACCTCTCCGCTCTTCTCAAGACCTCCTGCTTTCAAGCTCTCTCATCTCCTCCTCCCATGCTCGTCTCCAGGATTTCTCCAGAGCCTCTCCCATCCTCTGGAACTCGCTACCTCCATCTATCCGGCTATCCCCTACTCTTGCTACCTTCAGGCAATCCCTGAAAACTTATCTCTTCAGGAAAGCCTATCACGTCTCCAACTAATCTACCACTTCCACCAGCTCATTCCCCACAGTTACAACCTTTTGTACCACCTGCCCCACCCTATTAGATTGTAAGCTCTTCTGAGCAGGGCCCTCTTAATCCTATTGTATTGTATTGTATTATAACTGTATTGTCTCCCTTTTATATTGTAAAGCGCTGCGTAAACTGTTGGCGCTATATAAATCCTGAATAATAATAATAATAATAATAACTATGTAACTATGTAAGTGGGGTCGAAGACATAACTAAGGCTTTCATAGTACGGAAAGCGCTACGTGGTTACAGAAAAGGGTGAAGCCTGATTCCAGGCATCCAGTGTCATTGGGAATGTTAGAAACTTTGGTGGGGGTGTTACTCCGGGTTTGTTTTTCTCCTTTCGAAGTTCAGTTGTTTAAAACAGCTTTCGTGTTAAAGTTTTTTGGGGCCTTGAGGGTGGGCGAATTAGTTAGTCCCTCAAAATCGGTTAGTGGGGGGCTGAGTCGGTGACATTACTGATACGCAAGTCCAAGACGGATCAGTTGGGAAAAGGGATTAAGGTCGTTTTGGGAAGTATGCCTTGCTTGGCAGTATGCCCGGTCAAGGTTATACGGGAGTGGTCTGTTTTACGACCTCCCGGTAGTGGTCCTTTGTTAAATCATGAAACTGGTTTGCCGTTGTCACGATATCAGTTCGTGGCGATCTTTAAAAAGTGCTTGGAAATGGGGGGGGTCTTCAGTTGGTGATTACTCGTACCATTCTTTTTTAGAATTGGGGCGGCAACGGAGGCGTCACGCTGGGGTTTGAGTGATCAAATACTACAGCGGATTGGGCGATGGGAGTCACATCGTTTCAGGTTGTCCGCCCTCACCTACTGTAGGGAGAAAAGGGGGGGAATTCTATATGGTGTTTGTCATGTGTGTGTTTTGTGTGTCATGGGATGTTTTTTCTGGGTGCTTGCATGATGGGTGTGTGATGGTGATTGTCCTCTGGGTCTATGTTTCTGTGTTTTTTCTTTCTTTTCAGCCCCTACCTGTCTGATGTGGATCCTGGGCCATTCCTATGTGCACTGGGGGGAATAGATATGTGGTTCCTGGGGCTTCAGGAAGGTCTCCAGTGGGCCTTGCAGCTGTAGCGGGTCGCCCACGTGTAAGGGATCACTGGTGGGCATCTGTGGTAGGGGTCTCGGGTTCCTGAAAGTTGGAATGGTGGTGGTAGATATATATATGGATATATACTATCTGGTGTGGTATGGGTTGGAACCTTTCTCGGGATGGGTACCTTTCCCTAATTGGTAAATGGACTATCGGTCATCGAGCTGAAGGTACAAGAAAGAGATAGGCATTTGTCCCTGTGCTGAATGGATCACAGCTAGGGGCCGGGATGCTATGATGGTGGTCAGCCGATGAGATTGTGGGGCCTTCTTTCAGGAACCTCAGACATAAAGATTATTTCTGGTTAATAATTTATGTTGTTTGAAATATATGTTTTATATATTTTTTTATATATATATATATATATATATATATATATATATATATATATATATATATATATATAGGTTAATGTCGATACTGTTCTGGTTTGGATTTAATAAAGGGGCCCTTGTTGGCCATTTAATCCAGAAGTTGTCATGTGTTTTAATTAGATTTAGTATGTTAAGTTATTATTTAATGGGGGTGGTTTTAGTATGGTTATTTAGCTAGGCACCAAGCATCTCAGCACTACACCAGTCAAGTAGGGAAAGGCTACAGCCCAATTCCAGAAAAAAGTCCTACAGTCCTTGGTGCCCACACTGCAAGGGGGTAATTGCTTGTTTCTGCTTGATGATGATGTTGATGATGATTAAACAAAAGTAAATTACCGCGCTATATCACAAACAACAAACCATGTACAGCTGCTGATATAAGTGAGATACACCCAATAGTATAAAGAAAAAAGAAACAAGAGCAGTGCTAAGATTGATAAGAATGTGAATAAAATACTTAGTGAGCATCAATGTTAAACGTTAATAAATGAATCACTCAATTATTAGTTAACAATATCTATATTGTGAAAAACCTTATCCCTAGGGGTACAAATAAATTGAAGGATTAATTATTAAATAAGTATTGAATAAAAGATAATCAAAGAAATAATCAAAATTGTGCAAAAGTATAAAGTTCAAATATGATGGAAGTAATTCCATGACAAATCCACCACTGCATCCAAGAAATGACCACCATAACAAATGCAGGCTTACCAAACAGCAAGCAAAGGGAGCTTGTGACCTTAAACCCAGTCAGGGCCTTTATCCCAAGGCAGGCAGGTAACTCTGAGTGCCAAACTGGTCTTAGGGACAGAGCGGATGTCTCAGGGAAATTCAGCGTTCATCAGATGATATGAATGATCAGCTAACTCTCTCGGGCCAGAGACCTCCGACATGCCGTCATATAAAACCCTTCATCGTTCTTATAAACCTCAAAGACCCCCTCTGTATCCATGACTCTAGAAGCCCAAACAGCAAGCAAAGGGAGCTTGTGACCTTAAACCCGGTCAGGGCCTTTATCCCAAGGCAGGCAGGTAACTCTGAGTGCCGAACTGGTCTTAGGGACAGAGTGGATATCTCAGGGAAATTCAGCGTTCATCAGATGATATGAATGATCAGCTAACTCTCTTGGGCCAGAGACCTCCGACATGCCATCATATAAAACCCTTTACTGCTGTAGGCCGGCTGGCACCTGTTGTTCCACTAGCTTGTGTTCAGCTCTGTGCACTCTGCAGAGTGCAGATTGCACTCTGTAATGAAAAGGTATCATTAGCAGAAATCAGCGTTGGTTCATGAAGAATCTTGTCAAACCAATCTATTAACCTGGAGGTGAGAAGCCATCTAGATAAAGGAATTTTGCAAAGGCATTTGATACAGTTCCCCATAAAGTTTACTGTACAAACTAAGGTCTGTCAGCATGGACCAAAGGGTGAGTACATGGATTGAAAACTGGCTACAAGGGCGAGTTCAGAGGGTAGTGATAAATGGGGAGTACTCGGGCTGGTGTAGAAAGTGGGGTCCGCCAGGGTTCTGTCCTGGGACCAATCTTATTTAATTTATTCATAAAAGACCTGGGGGATGGGATAAACAGCTCAATCACGGTATTTGCGGACGATACTGAGCTAAGTAGGGAAATAATTTCTCTGCAGGATGTGGAAACCTTGCAAAAAGATCTGAACAAATTAATGTGGTGGGCAACTACATGGCAAATGAGGTTTAATGTAGAAAAATGTAAAATTATGCATATGGCAGGCAAAAATATGAACACAATCTACTCATTAGGGGGAGAACCTCTGGGGGAATTTAGGATGGAGAAGAACCAGGGGGGTCCTAGTAGTTAACAGGCTCAGCAATGACATGCAATTATAAACAGTGAGCCAAAAGATCTAGTCAATAGTCCTCTGGCTTAAGCAACACTACATGTTAAAGTGCAAAATGAAGCTAGTAATAGTGTAAACCCAGGTGAGAGATGTTAATCCTGATTACTTGTGTGACAGTTCATATAGAAAGCATCAGATGCCTGAGGGTTCAACCTTCACCACACCAAGTGATTGCACTCACTGGATTTATAATTAATCAACGCCTTTACATACAGTACCTCACAAAAGTGAGTACACCCCTCACATTTTTGTAAATATTTTATTTTATCTTTTCATGTGACAACACTGAAGAAATGACACTTTGCTACAATGTAAAGTAGTGAGTGCACAGCTTGTATAACTGTAAATTTGCTGTCCCCTCAAAATAACTCAACACAAAGCCATTAATGTCTAAACCGCTGGCAACAAAAGTGAGTACACCTCTAAGTGAAAATGTCCAAATTGGGCCCAAAGTATCAATATTTTGTGTGGTCACCATTGTTTTCCAGCACTGCCTTCTTGGGCATGGAGTTCACCAGAGCTTCACATGTTGCCACTGGAGTCCTCTTCCACTCCTCCATGATGACATCACAGAGCTAGTGGAGGTTAGAGACCTTGTGCTCCTCCACCTTTCATTTGAGGAAGCCCCACAGATGCTCAATAGGGTTTAGGTCTGGAGACATGCTTGGTCAGTCCATCACCTTTACCCTCAGCTTCTTTAGCAAGGTAGTGGTCATCTTGGAGGTGTGTTTGCTGTTGTTATGTCGGAATACTGCCCTGCGACCCAGTCTCCGAAGGGAGGGGAACATGCTCGGCTTCAGTATGTCACAGTACATGTTGGCATTCATGGTTCCCTCAATGAACTGTAGCTCCCCAGTGCCGACAGCACTCATGCAGCCCCAGACCATGACACTCCCACCACCATGCTTGACTGTAGGCAAGACACATTGGTCTTTGTACTCCTCACCTGGTTGCCGCCACACACGCTTGACACCATCTGAACCAGATAAGTTTATCTTGGTCTCATCAGACCACAGGACATGGTTCCAGTAATCTATGTCCTTAGTCTGCTTGTCTTCGGCAAACTGTTTGCTGGCTTTCTTGTGCATCATCTTTAAAAGAGGCTTCCTTCTGGCCATGCAGACCAATTTGATGCAGTGTGTGGTGTATAGTCTGAGCACTGACAGGCTGACCCCACCCCCCACCCCTTCAACCTCTGCAGCAATGCTGGAAGCACCCATACGTCTATTTCTCAAAGACAACCTCTGGATATGACGCTGAGTAGGGATGAGCTTTGAGTTCGAGTCGAACTCATGTTCGACTCGAACATTGGCTGTTAGCAAGTTCGCCGAACAGCGAACAATTTTGGGTGTTCGCGGCAAATTCGAATGCTGCAGAACACCCTTTAAAAGTCTATGGGAGAAATCAAAAGTGATAATTTTAAAGGCTTATATGCAAGTTATTGTCATAAAAAGTGTTTGGGGACCTGGGTCCTGCCCCAGGGGACATGGATCAATGCAAAAAAAAGTTTTAAAAACGGCCGTTTTTTCAGGAGCAGTGATTTTAATAATGCTTAAAGTCAAACAATAAAAGTGTAATATCCCTTTAAATTTCGTACCTGGGGGGTGTCTATAGTATGCTTGTAAAGGGGCGCATGTTTCCCGTGTTTAGAACAGTCTGACAGCAAAATTACATTTCGAAGGAAAAATTTCATTTAAAACTACCCGCGGCTATTGCATTGCCGACAATACACATAGAAGTTCATTGATAAAAACGGCATGGGAATTCAACACAGGGAAACCCCGAACCAAAATAAAAAAAAAAATGACGTGGGAGACCCCCTAAATTCCATACCAGGCCCTTCAGGTCTGGTATGAATTTTAAGGGGAACCCCGCGCCAAAAAAAAAAAAAAAAAACGGCGTGGGGTCCCCCCAAAAATCCATACCAGACCCTTATCCGAGCACGCAACCTGGCAGACCGCAGGAAAAGAGGAGGGGACGAGAGTGCACCCCCCCCCTGTACCATTTCACTAAAAAACTGTCAAAAATGTTAAAAATGACAAGAGACAGTTTTTGACAATTCCTTTATTTAAATGCTTCTTCTTTCTTCTATCCTCCTTCATCTTCTTCTTCTTCTGGTTCTTCTGGCTCTTCTGGTTCTTCCTCCGGCGTTCTCGTCCAGCATCTCCTCCGCGGTGTCTTCTATCTTCTTCTCCTCGGGCCGCTCCGCACCCATGGCATGGGGGGAGGCTCCCGCTCTTCTCTTCATCTTCTTCTTCATCCTCTTCTCTTCTTCCTTCTTCTCTTCTTCATTTTCTTCTTGTCATTTTGCTGTCAGACTGTTCTAAACACAGGAAACATGCGCCCCTTTACAGGCATACTATAGACACCCCCCAGGTACGAAATTTTAAGGGATATTACACTTTTATTGTTTGACTTTAAGCATTATTAAAATCACTGCTCCTGAAAAAACGTCCGTTTTTAAAACTTTTTTTTGCATTGATCCATGTCCCCTGGGGCATGACCCGGGTCCCCAAATGCTTTTTATGACAATAACTTGCATATAAGCCTTTAAAATTAGCACTTTTGATTATTCATGTTCGTGTCCCATAAACTTTAATGGTGTTCGCGTGTTTGAGCGAACTTTTTTCCTGTTCGCATGTTCTGGTGCGAACCGAACAGGGGGGTGTTCGGCTCATCCCTAACGCTGAGCATGTGCACACAACTTCTTTGGTCCACCATGGCAAGGTCTGGTCTGAGTGGAACCTGTCCTGGTAAACCGCTGTATGGTCTTGGCCACCGTGCTGCAGCTCAGTTTCAGGGTCTTGGCAATCTTCTTATAGCCTTGACCATCTTTATGTAGAGCAACAATTCTTTTTTTCAGATCCTCAGAGAGTTGTTCCCAGAGGTGGTTCTGGCCAGCTCAGTAGATTGCTTTAAGAAAGGCTTGGATACTTTCCTAAATGTACATAATATAACTGGGTACTAACATTTATAGGTAAAGTTGATCCAGGGAAAATACGATTGCCTCTTGGGGGATCAGGGAGGAATTTTTTCCCCTGCTGTAGCAAATTGTAACATGCTCTGCTGGGGTTTTTTGCCTTCCTCTGGATCAACTGAGGGTATAAAATTGAGTATATTGGATTGTATGATATTTTTTATTTTATTTATTTATTGTTTTTAAGGTTGAACTGGATGGACTTGTGTCTTTTTTTTAAGTTCTTTGCCATGAGGTGCCATGTTGAACTTCCAGTGACCAGTATGATAGAGTGAGTGATAACACCAAATTTAACACACCTGAGACCTTCTAACCTTAATGAGTCACATGACACCGAGAGGGAAATGGCTAATTGGGCCCAATTTAGACATTTTCACTTAGGGGTATACTCACTTTTGTTGCCAGCGGTTTAGACATTAATGGCTGTGTGTTGAGTTATTTTGAGGGGACAGCAAAGTTACACTGTAATGCCCCGTACACACGGTCGGATTTTCCGACGGAAAATGTGTGATAGGACCTTGTTGTCGGAAATTCCGACCGTGTGTAGGCTCCATCACACATTTTCCATCAGATTTTCCGACACACAAAGTTTGAGAGCAGGATATAAAATTTTCCGACAACAAAATCCGTTGTCGGAAATTCTGATCGTGTGTACACAAATCCGACAGACAAAGTGCCACGCATGCTCAGAATAAATAAAGAGATGAAAGCTATTGGCCACTACCCCGTTTATAGTGCCGACGTACGTGTTTTACGTCACCGCGTTTAGAATGATCGGATTTTCCGACAACTTTGTGTAACCGTGTGTATGCAAGACAAGTTTGAGCCAACATCCGTCGGAAAAAATCCTAGGATTTTGTTGTCGGAATGTCCGAACAAAGTCCGACCGTGTGTACAGGGCATTATACAAGCTGTACAGTGTACACTGACTACTTTACATTGTAGCAAAGTGTCATTGCTTCAGTGTTGTCACATGAAAAGATAGAATAAAATATTTACAAAAATGTGAGGGGTGTACTCACTTTTGTGAGATACTGTATGTTATGCCTTTTGCGATTACTGCCTGAGAGACAATTGCCCAGATATCCAAAAACGATCAACCATCAGATTTCAAACGTTCCGGTCCTGTATTCACTCAGACTCTACATGCCAAATTGTTTCAGTGTACTCGAACATAAGAAAGGAACAGAATCCTAATAGTGTGAATCCGTTAAAGCTTTATTCATACAAAGAACCCCTTTCCATTATCCCTATGCACTTACAAATACATTTTAAAAGATAGTGTTCAATATAAAAGTATTGCACTGTATATCCAGTTCCAATACTCTCACCAACCTTTGTGAAAATCTGATTGTCCTCGGTGGTTCCCGGGAGGAGATCAGAGCCAGTGACAGATGCAGCAAGCCGTGTGGTCACGCCTAGATGTGTTTCGTCATTCCGGCTTTGTCAATAGCATGCAATGCCAAGCTGATGCAAGCAAAGCCAACAGAATATTGACATGCATTAAAAAGGGAATTAACTCCAGAGATAAAATGATAATTCTCCCACCCTACAAAACTCTGGTCCGGCCGCACCTGGAGTATGCCATCCAGTTCTGGGCACCAGTCCTCAGAAAAGATGTGCTGGAACTGGAGAGAGTCTAGAAAAGGGCAACAAAGCTAATAAAGGGACTGGAGGACCTTAGTTATGAATAAAGATTATGAGCATTGAACTTATTCTCTCTGGAGAGGAGACGCTTGAGAGGGTATATGATTTCAATGTACAAATACCGTACTGGTGACCCCAGAATAGGGATAAAACGTTTCCACGAAAGGGGAATTAAAAAGACGCACGGCCATTCACTAAAATTAGAAGAGAAGTGGCTTAACCGTAAAATGCTTAGAGGGTTCTTTTGTGTAAGAGCAGTAAGAATGTGGAATTCTCTTCCACAAGCAGTGGTTTCAGCAGGGAGCATAGATCATTTAAAAAACTATTACATGGGCACCTAGATTACCTTAACATACAGGGATATACAATGTAATACTGACATAAAAGCACCCACACAGGTTGGACTTGATGGATTTGTGTTTTTTTCAACCTCATCAGCTATGTAACTATGTAACGTTCAGTCAATTTCTTCACTTTAAATTCAAGTTTAATCATTTATAGAATTCTGGTTGAGTTTTTTTTTTTGTTGTTCATCCCCTCTGATAGCAATTAAAGTAACATATAACATATTTAAACGACAATCACACCAAACATGTGAAGTATTTCTGTAAATATCAGAGCAAGGGAAATATTTTGTGTGCCAGACTTCCTCTGTAATTCTAAACTGGTAACCTGTAAAGGATTTCAAAGCATAACCTGGAGATGGAAATTTTTAGGTATCATAGTTTGCTGCCGCTCCACGGCCTGATGCAATTTTAAAGCATGAAATGTTTGGTATCTATTTACTCTGCATAACATTATCTTATATTTTACCAAAAAACTGGGTATTTTATTTTGTACATAAAAATGTAATAAAGTGTATTTTTTCAAAAAAAAATTGCATTAAAAAAATCACTGCACAAATATTATGCAACATAAAAAATCTCAACACCCACCATTTTAGTCTCTAGGGCCTCTGCAAATATATAATGTTTAGGAGTTCTAAGTAATTTTCTAGAAAAAAGTGTAGATGTCAGAATAGGCCCCGTGTTGAAGTGGTTAAACCTCAGATATCTAGGGTTTTGTGTTCTGATTGCTATTGGAATGTGTGGTGTCACAATGTCAAAATCAAAAGAGCTCTGTAAGGCCATCAGAAAGAAAATTGTGGATGCCTATGAGTCAGGATTTCAAAAGATTGCCAAAATATTTAAAATTAATCATTACACTGTAAGGAAAACAATAGCGATGGGTGAACAGTTTGGCCCGAGCATGAGTACAGGCCAAACATTTGCCTGTTCGGCCGTCCGCAGAACACCCGAATTTGCAGGAGTTCGCCCGGACTAACACCCTGCTGCCAGTGCATTCTGTGCCCTCAATGGGCACTTTTGTTTTTTCCTGTTCGGCTCCCATAGAACTTCAATGGGGTTTGCCATTCAGGTTACAACAATTCAGGTGTTCATGAGTTTTGCTGCGAGTCGAACAGGGGGGTGTTCGGCCCATCCCTAGAAAACAATTTATAAGTGTCATAGATTGCCAATGTCTGTTAATTTGTCTCGGACTGGCTTACCCTGCAACTTCAGCCCAAGAGCTGATTGTTGATTCTAAAAGAATCTCCAAGAACCCAAAATGTAACTGCAGAATCAGCAGATAACTATTGCAACAGATGGTGTATCAAAAAGATATGGCACCCTTTTTAGATGTATGGTAGGTGTGCTGGTAAAAAGTACAAAAAGAAAATTTTGCATGCCTACAGTTTTCCATTGAACACCAGACCTTTTGAAACAATGTGCTGTGGATTTATGAATCAGAGATAGAGTTGTTATTGTTTGGGGTTGTTTGCTACTTCAGGGACCTGCAGTCATCAATTCAGCTATGCAATCGACATCATATCAAAGTGTACTTAATAGGAATGTGTGCCATCTGTACAAAAGTTGAACCTAAGCTGGAAATGTATCTTTTAATACAAAAATATTTTGAAGCTTGTTGGCATATCCAGGAATGGCTCAAAACAGAAAAAATAAAGGGTCATGGATTGGCCTAGTCAAAGCCCTAATTTGAATCTCACTAACATGTTATGCAAGGATTTCAAATGGTTAGTTCATGCAAGGAAACTCACAAACCATCTTGTAACTTAACAAATTTTGCATGGAGAGGTAGTCAAAAATGCCACTAATGACAACTTTTTTTATTGCAATCTGTGCCAAAAAAAAGAGTAAAAAATATATGCCAAAGCATAGGGGCAATCCACCCCTAAAGTTAGGGGCAATTCACCCCTCCACCCCTGCCCTATGCTTCGGCATATATGCTCTTTTTTTTTTAACTGCAGTGGTGAAATCACCTCCTACAGCGCTGGACTTGCGGCTTTACGTATCGTGAGAGCAAACCCTGTTGCTGTCAGAATAAATAAACCTGTGCTGCAGCTGAATGGAGTACCTGCAAAGCAAATAATGCTTAACAATAAAACACAGTAACATTACAGTATAACAATAGGACATACCATACCTGAAAAGCAAACACAATAAAACACAGTACAATAAAACATTACAGTATATCATAAAATACAGTAAAAACAGAGGAGAACAATAGAGAAAGAACAATAGAGAGAGAAGAACAATAAAATGACAACTATTTTTGGCTTTTTTTTTTTTTTTTTTTTTATGTTTTATTTTTTTTTTTTTACACTTTTATTTTAACTTTGAATGTTCCAGAATAGGGTCTCTCAAAATGCGATGGCCATGTAACATCTTTCGAGACCCTGTGTAAGTGTGCCCTAGGACTGTGCCATGCTGTACCCTATGCTAATACTCCACTAGTGTGATATAGCGACGGAAACATTCAGCGATGCAGAGACCAGGTTGGTCAGGACAGGAGGGACAATAAAAGCGGGTGTCACTCCTATATCTGCGTTTTATGCAGACACTACATCTTTTTTGGGGTGTTCTTTGGCCTGAGGTACCTCGGAGGACTTCTGGAAAGTGCCTCTCATGCAGCCAGCTCACAGCATTTGCATTGGGAAGTTGGGCCAATTTCACGTACCTGGTTGGAGGCCGAAGTGCCGAGAGGGCTCCCCTTGTGGCTAAGTGCAGTACACCCCTGAAGATGGTACAGAAGGTGTGTTGCCCAAATAAGCACAGGTTGCCAGATGGGTACAGGAGGGTAGAGCCGGTGGTCACTGGATAATGCAGGATACACAGCTGGGCCAAAGTCTCTAGGGATCCTCAGGAGCACTTGGCAAAGGTGTGTGCAGGAGATGGTAGTGGAAGCCAGGCCGGAGGTCAAACACTGTGGATCAGACAGGAGGAAGCAGGTAGCAAAGTCTGTTATGCAAGCCGGGTTCAGACACTGGATACAGTAGCAAAGTCAATAAAGCAAGCAAGGGGTCAAACCAGGACAGCAAATCAGACAGGTCAGGAGCAAGCCAGGTCACAACAAGAAATCCAAGTATAGTATGCACAGAGGCTCAAGAACACAGGAAGCTTGACGACAATCCAGCAATGTGATGGGCTCAGCAGCAGTCTTATTTTGGCCAGTAAGTGGCTGCATCTGTCACACTATGTGCCTATTGGTGTACACATATACGCCAATTAGTGCTGTTGCGCATGCTCATTTGCACATTAGCATCATCGCTAACCCGCGTACGCCCGTTTGATCTTCTTGCACCAGTGCGCATTGAAAATGCGCCGGAAGCGTCCATTACTAGTACTGCCACTATTGCCAGTTCTCTTACGGCTATTTCCCTGACAAGCACCGTCTGGAAACAGAAGGGCTGTGATGATCTCTTCCTGGAATTTTAGGAAGAATCCAGTTCGTCCTGACACTTTGTTGTATAGCACATAAGCGTTCAGCAGAGCCAATTGAAATAAGTATACAAACTTTTTATTATGCCAGTGTCTGGCTCTACAGGCAATTAAGTACAGCGCTATCATCTGGTCTTGAAGTCCACCCCTCCAATGTTAAGGCTGTATTCGTGGACACGGAGGGGCTTCACAACAACACCAGTCGCCGTTGGAATTTCGACTGTCGTATCTGCGTGAATAGAGGACAGAACGAAAACATTCCGTGTGTCCCTCCACTTCACTGCAAGCAATTTATTACTTCTTAAGCAGGCTCTCTCCCCCCATCTTAGTCTGGATTCTACAAGCCATTGGGGGAAGCCACGGCGATTAGATTGCACTGTGCCACATGCACCAATTCCACAATCAAAAAGGTGACTAAAAAGTGTTACGCTTGTGTAATAATTGTCCAAAACAATCTTATCGCTGCTCCCTATGTAGTTTCAGCAGTTGGGGGGCTCCACGTGACTATCTCTTCCCTTGTAAACCATAAAACTATATGTATAGCCTGTTGCCCTGTCACAGAGCTTATTCAACTTGACCCCATATCTGGCACACTTGCTGGGGAAATACTGTTTGAAAGACAGGTGGCCAGAAAATTTCATCAGGGATTCCTCCACACAGACATCTTGATCAGAAATAAATAAGGCTGCGAATTGTTGGTTAAAGTGTTTTAGGAGGAGCCGAATTTTGTGGAGCTGATCGTATTCAGGGTCACCATGAGTACAACAGAGTTCATTGTCGCTGAAGTGCATGAACCACAAGGTCTGCTCGTATCTAGTCCTGGCCATGGAACACAGATAAATGATGAATTGGGTCAGTGGACCAATATGACCGCAACTAATTTTTTTTAGTTATGCCCATGAGGAGGGATAGGCCCAGAAAGGTCTTAAATTCGGGAACCGTAATAGTAATAATATATTGACCAGCATATAAATTACTTTTGCCCACAAGAGATCTGTAGAGATCTTCCGTGAAAAACAGTGAATAAAAGTCAAGAGAAGTAAAATCCGCTGTTTCCACCTGAATTATGGGTTGGCCAGTGAATGAGGGAAGTACGGGAGCTGCAGAAGTGGTGGGCTCCCAATAAGGATTGGCAAATGCAGTGGAAAGGACACTATGGGCTCTACGGGCCTGCGTTCAAACTCTTGATGGCTGCTTGTGCTAGCCACCACACCAACTTGAACTGCATTTATGGGACTCGCCAAGTCACCAAGTGTTACTGCAGTACTGGTTTGTCTATGGCCAGGATGTACTAGGCTTCTGGTGCTTATCAGTTCACCAGAAGGTTGAGCGGCACTAGTACTGGCTCTCTGCTCCATACAAGAACCCTGCGGTTGTTGCACCTAGGGAACAGAATGACGGGGTCGGGTACGCCTGACCTTAGCAGGGACTACTACTCCGTCGTCAGAGCTATCTGTCAGGGTGCCGCTACCCTCTACTGGTTCATATACTGAGCCTGAATCTGACAGTGAGGCAGGCTCTCATTCGTCATGCTCAGCATCACGTAGGCCTAAATGCAGGTGCTAGCAGGTGTCTGGGCTGATCCTGCTAACGCCGCGTTTTTGGGAACACTATACTACTGGGGACGCTAATATAGTTCTGAGCAGATCAAAAATATTGACCCGTTCAAACACTATACTAGTAAGGGAGGTGTATGGTGTGTGCTTGTGTGTTAGCTCTACTGGCATTAATCTGACGCTGCCTGGGATTGATGCTGACCCTAACTGACACCAAAATCTGATGTCACCCATGACACTAATACGGTGATCAGAAAAAATATCTGTACACTATACTAGTGATACTGTGAAGGAAATATGCAGCGGGTACCCTGATGCTATAAAAAAAACTAACAGTGACACTAACTAGCGTCACCCATGACCCTAAATACAGTGATCAGAAAAGAGTACACTATACTAGTGACACTGGTGACAGGGGGTAAAAGTGTTAACTGGGGGGTGATCAGAGGGTTAAACCTTTATTAGGGGGTTAATGGGGGGTACCCTAAACCTACCTGGGCCTACTAACTATGCTAACGCTGTTAAGTGTCACAAGTGACACCAGTACAGCGATCAGTGAAAAATCTGAAAACTGCATTGTTGTGTACTCATGGTAAGATGTCTTCTCACACTGGAACCCAAAAGGGCTCCATGAGGGAAGGTGACATCACTTCCTCTGCCTGTGTTTACATTACACAGGCAGAGGACAGTCTTCCATTCGCCAAAACCGATCACTTGGTCCAGGCCAGAAATCATTGGCCTGGGCCTGGAGACTGATCTGGAACAAATTTGATCGCCATGGGCACGCCTGGCGTGTGCGCGCCCCCTACCCATGGGAGCGAGCACAGTACAGCTACAGATGTTCGTGCAGGAGTGCCAACCTGTCGCCGTATAATGATGGCAGCTGGTCGGCAACTAGTTAAATTGTGACAGCGCAGAATGCTGAAAATTGGCCTGGGCATGAGGGGGGTTTAAGTGCCCAGTAAGCAAGTGATTAAAATAGAGTCAGGAACATTTATATACTCCTAGATTAGTGTTTTTTACACTGCTGGCTGCAGGCCAGCAGTGGTCTATGGCTATGTCAGGTGGTAACCATCGTCCTACACTTTTGCAGTCACTGTTGGCAGTGGGCAGGTGGATCTTTTTCTGCTACAGCTTCGAACAATCCAAGGATAAGTATGGTTTCATACTGTGCTGTCACTCATGATATCACTAATGGAGTCCATAGCCAAGCCGTGTACTGGACTGGAGTGTGCGGACAGTCAGACACCATGCTTATGAGCCCCATAGCAGTTACCTGATGTGCTATGGCTATAGTTACACCTTTGGAAAGAGAAATAAATATGCAAACATAGGTAAGAAGCATGTAAGCA
Source organism: Aquarana catesbeiana (assembly GCF_042186555.1). Taxonomy (NCBI): domain Eukaryota; kingdom Metazoa; phylum Chordata; class Amphibia; order Anura; family Ranidae; genus Aquarana; species Aquarana catesbeiana. The sequence goes on from NC_133336.1 coordinate 158,334,230, forward strand.
GGATGTGCTTAGTTTTTAGATTGTATCTGCAACCACCCCTGTGGACATATATTTTTGTAAGCACTGCTTACAAAGTGGGGTAGAGCAGAAGAGGAGGAGGAGAAGTTGGGTAGCCATTAATCTGAGCCAGGTGCCACACAGTGACAGAACACAGACGAAAATGAAGATCATAACACTCACACACTGCACAGAGTACTCCAGTCCAGAGTCTCCAGACACAACTCAACTCCCGGCTGCTGCGCTGCTGTCACTCCCAGAGTCCCAGGTCAGGACCCAGACTAGTCCCTTTGCTGCATGATCATAGCGCTGGATGGTGGTCCCTCAAGGCTGATTCACAGACCAGAACATACTCCCTTTGGATGACCAGTGCTGTTTACCACCTTACATCTGGAAATTTCCATTCTGGGCACCTGTCACATGTCCCTCCCGGTTCCTGCTGCTGGAAGTTTACCCTGTGTATTTCAACATCCTGGATTTCCTTCCCGGCCCGATGGGGCTCATTGCCTGATTGACTCCATATCGCTGACAGGGGAGTCCACCTTTTTCGGTAAGAGTATCCACCTTTATTTATTTATCTGATGTTTAATATCATCGATGTCAACCTAGTCCTACGGATCTACACTATATCTACCAGTCCTTTGGGTCTTTAACCATCCATTTTTGTTCTACCTTCAATGTATGGACTATGAGATAATACTCCATTACGCACCTTATTGTACTCTTTGGACTTATGTTTTGTTATCACATCTTTTATTTATACGTATATATGGACTCATGCATGTTTCCATTTTTTTTCTTAGCTTTAATAGTACTTAGCGCTGCATTTTTTTTATTTTATCCTTAGTTGTTTGTCACAACGTATGCTGCTGCTTATGCACTTTTTATAGAGCGCAGTGTTTTTATTTACTTCCTCTTTGGTTTATCATATCAAGGAATATCCTTGAACATATCAAGGAATATTGGCATAAAGTCATGATCATTGACTATATTTTCTCTGCAAGACACAACACAAGACAAACCCTAATGTCATGCTAAAGTCTCCTAATCTTGGCCCAATATAGGCCTCAATCTATAAGCAGTATAGGCCCAAGTTAAAATGGTACCTTTGTTATCACGATCAACGCTTCCGATACTCCTTCCTCTGCTCACAGATCGTATGTACGACGTACGCGTGTTGCGCTTTATATACACTGAGCATGCGTGAAACTCCGCCCACCCCTGACGTCCTTTCTAGTCTATTCCCCGCCCCTTCTCGTTCGCAGTGGGGAAGAGCACATGGCAGAGACAGAGCAGGTGCATGATAATAGTAGCAACGAGGAGGAGGAGGAAAGCCCAGAGCCAGAAACGCCATAATCCCGGAGAAGATTTAAGGCCTCAAATATGGCCTTTGTTGAGATGGTGGACATATTGAAGAGGGCCGACTATGACGGGAAGCATGGACTTTACCCAAATGTCAGAAAGGCCAAGATCATGGAAAAAGTTGTGAAGAGTCTGCACAGGAATTTTGGGGTACTGCGATCCAGTGATCAACTTAGGAAACGGTGGTCGGACCTCAAATTAAGGGAGCACGATCAGTATAGAAGGATCAGGAGAGTGCTGCAAAAAAGTAATTAGTTGTTCTGTGTTCCTATTCTTTCCATTTATTACGATTGTGCTGCTCCATGTGCTTTTCTTTACTGATGTACAGTTTAAAATGGCAACTTTCATGTTCATGGGCACATTATTCGTTCGTAGGAAACATTGTTCGTTTGGCCACTAAAACACCACGTTTTGGCCAGATGCAGTTCAATACATTTTTTCTGGCCTACTTCTCTTAAAATAAGTTGGTTGTCTATATGGGTTTGTAACTAGAATGAAATGCAAACTAGATTCTGTGTAAGGAGAGGACACTCAGCAGCTGTTTACACATCTGGACACAGGAGCACTAGTGGGGGACACCAGAACACCCTTTTTATTAGGGGGTCCACACAGGTGCTCCAGTGTATACCATAGGGGTGTCTCCATCTGTGAAGCTAGCACAAAACAGGTAAGTATTCAAGCTTGACAAAGAAGAGGGTGACTGGTTCTCCTAGGTTAAGAAAGAGAGGGGGCCGTGCCACATCCAGAAAATTTATTCAAACAAAGAGAGAGGGTTCCCCTAATTGGATTTTTATGGCACTTGCACAAAAATTAATGTATAGTAAGAAAGTACATATTCATATATAGAAGAATAAAACAATGTTTGTATTTATTTAGAAACTTTTCATATTAAAAACAGTGCAGACATTTGCAAACAACAAAAACATAATATAATGCATATGATTCAAGAACATTCTGTATCCATGTCTGTTAATAGATGACAATAGGATGATGGGGTTCTTTTCAAGCCCTACGCGTTTCGGGGTATATTCTATTTCAAACCTTCTTCAGGGTATGTTTGAAAAGAAAAATTCATCTAAATTGATTAAAGAAGTATAATTGATCAATTGCCATATATATCTATATGCCAATAGTTATTTCTAGGTTAAATGATCCATTGATCACCTACCTGTTGTGTTGTCGTTGATTTCTATGCAAAAGGATGATGTCAGTTTAGGATAAGGAGCAAGGGGTGCTTGCAGAGGAAATGGCGCTTACTTGGGTGTTCGTAGATCGGGAATGCTGTTCTCTGGGTACTTTAATTACATGTGTGGTACTTCCCCAAAGAAGGGGGAAGGACGGGGGGGGGGGTTTATTTGTTTGTATTAAGTATATAAAGCTTCACCTACCCCTGCCCTCCACGGATGCATGTAGGCCACAGCGATATACTGGAGCACAGAGGAACAATTCTATAGATAAAAATCCACATAATTTCAATAAGTAATAGGTTCTCACTGAACAGAGAGAGTAGTAGAAATTTTTTAATTTTTTATGTGAAAGAATATCAAATATATCACTGATCCTATATCTAATATACCTTGGAAAAGTGATTGTTGTGAAACAGTCCTGATATGCCATTATGAAAAAGAAAAATCGGTTCATGAAACTTATATGAGATTTGTGCTGTGCGTTCCCATCACGTTAACCAGTGTGGTGTATGTTTGAGGCATGATGACAGGGAATTTTTTATTTATTTTTTATTTATATATATGTATACATCTATATACACGTATACATCTATATACACACACAATATATATCTGTATGAGTGGGAGATCAAGGGTTCATAAGGTAATGGTTCAGATGTTACATCTTTAGGATTTCAAAGATAACAGGCACAGTACACGTAGTGGCAAACAGAAGGAGTGTTTCACAGACAATGGCCAGGTTTAAAAGAAAAAAACCAAAGTTTAAATAGCAAAAAGAAAAGGATTCATTTACCTTGACTCAAACAGTATGTAAGACTGGTCAGCCACACATCCCAGCATCCGGCAGGTACAGCGCCTGAGCTGGGAATGAGTGGGGCCAGTCTATATAGAGGACGAGTTCCAATCAGCCGGCGCAATAATTGCGTTCAGCTGACTGGTGTTACTCGTCAGCTGGAGAGCCTCACTAATGCTCCCTGAGATGGGGATGCGCGGCACCGCCCCTACCGCGCATGCGTGAGCGCAGTTACATTGGGGCAGCGTCACGCACACCCGTCCCACCGGCACGGGATGCCTCACCGGCAGACTGCGCATATATCCGCCGGAGTGGCAATATGGAGGCAGTCGGCAAAGTTGTTGTGTTGCCATGGTAGCCTCCTACAGTGCCGCCCAGATAGGAACGCTGGGCGGCCTTTCCGTGCCGGGCAACCGCTGGTGGAAAATGCACCCGGGGGGGCCCGGGAGAGGCAAGTCAGATGGCAACTAACATCCCTAGGGGAACTATTAAAGATTTGGTAACATAGGAAAGGAGGCGTATCGTAATATTTATGAGTTGTATATGTACAGAGGTAAACAGAGAACAGCAGGTATAGTTTATAATAGCACATGAATGTGCTTGCAAATACTCTATATGAATGGTCTGTTTATAAATGGACAAGAAAAAGGGAAGGGGGGGAAAAAAGGAGGGGAGGCTAGTTCTTTTCGTAAATCTTACAGGAGCTGAGAACAATATGCATAGTATAGGTTGTTGTGAATATATTATGACATTTATAGTTATGAAACGTATGACACAGTCAGGGGACAGACACACTACATGTCTCGATATTGGTATTAACATATAGACTGATAATTTCAATACATATGTAATAAAACAAGCAAAGCTCAATTCACAAATCAAATCAAATGGTCCGTTACAGCAATACAATTCACATAAACATTCACATGGAGTTTGGCAGACTGGACATAATGTTGAATAAATACTATTGGGCTATCTGCATGTCCTCATACATGTTTCCCCAATTTAGTTGTTACTGGAAGTGGAAGGATCTCAATGGTGTGACGGTTTCCTATAGAGCCGTTTGGTCTTGGCTTTTAAGAGGTAAGGAACAAACCTTGTCTAGATGGAAATAAAGGAATCAGAGCTGGCTATTATGAGATTGAGGCAATTCATGATATAGGTGTCGTATGGACAAGCATCCAGATAGCCCAAGAGTTTACATAAAGATATCAAACACGGTATTATTATATGGTATTTAGAAATGATCAAAGGTACAAAAATAAGTACAGGTAAGAGGCGAGAGATATATTTTCCCTTTTTATGCTAAAGTAAGTGTGGAGAATCTCATGATTTGGTATGTTGATGTTATTATTTCTCCATTCCACCGGAATTAAAGCCTTCGAGGAATGGTTTAAAACAAATAGCATCGTTGAGGCCCGGAGGCAGGGTAGCCTTCAGTAAATAAATCCATTTTAATTCCCTCTGGAGTAGGATTTTGTTCCAGTCACCCCCCCTGGGACTAGGGTGCACCCGATCCAGAATCAGAAATTTAATTCTGGGGAAGTTGCTCCCATGTACCAGGGAGGTGTGGCGACCCAGAGGGAGATCAGGATCAGAAGTTTGCATCGACACGATGTGTCTGTATGCTCTTTTCCAAAATTCCATTTTAGTTTTTCCTATATAAAAACAACCACAGTCGCACTGGAGTAGATAGACGACTCCAGTGGTTCTGCAGTTGGCGAAGTGCTTTGGGTAGAATTTTTTGCCGTTTGGAAGATAAGGATTCTTTTGTGTCAGCATGTATCCACAATACCGGCATAAATGTCATAATATATTCACAACAACCTATACTATGCATATTGTTCTCAGCTCCTGTAAGATTTACGAAAAGAACTAGCCTCCCCTCCTTTTTCCCCCCCCTTCCCTTTTTCTTGTCCATTTATAAACAGACCATTCATATAGAGTATTTGCAAGCACATTCATGTGCTATTATATACTATACCTGCTGTTCTCTGTTTACCTCTGTACATATACAACTCATAAATATTACGATACGCCTCCTTTCCTATGTTACCAAATCTTTAATAGTTCCCCTAGGGATGTTAGTTGCCATCTGACTTGCCTCTCCCGGGCCCCCCCCGGGTGCATTTTCCACCAGCGGTTGCCCGGCGCGGAAAGGCCGCCCAGCGTTCCTATCTGGGCGGCACTGTAGGAGGCTACCATGGCAACACAACAACTTTGCCGACTGCCTCCATATTGCCACTCCGGCGGATATATGCGCAGTCCGCCGGTGAGGCATCCCGTGCTGGTGGGACGGGTGTGCGTGACGCCGCCCCAATGTAACTGCGCTCATGCATGCGCGGTAGGGGCGGTGCCGCGCATCCCCATCTCAGGGAGCATTAGTGAGGCTCTCCAGCTGACGAGTAACACCAGTCAGCTGAACGCAATTATTGCGCCGGCTGATTGGAACTCGTCCTCTATATAGACTGGCCCCACTCATTCCCAGCTCAGGCGCTGTACCTGCCGGATGCTGGGATGTGTGGCTGACCAGTCTTACATACTGTTTGAGTCAAGGTAAATGAATCCTTTTCTTTTTGCTATTTAAACTTTGGTTTTTTTCTTTTAAACCTGGCCATTGTCTGTGAAACACTCCTTCTGTTTGCCACTACGTGTACTGTGCCTGTTATCTTTGAAATCCTAAAGATGTAACATCTGAACCATTACCTTATGAACCCTTGATCTCCCACTCATACAGATATATATTGTGTGGGTATATAGATGTATACGTGTATATAGATGTATACATATATATAAATAAAAAATAAATAAAACATTCCCTGTCATCATGCCTCAAACATACACCACACTGGTTAACGTGATGGGAACGCACAGCACAAATCTCATATAAGTTTCATGAACCTATTTTTCTTTTTCATAATGGCATATCAGGACTGTTTCACAACAATCACTTTTCCAAGGTATATTAGATATAGGATCAGTGATATATTTGATATTCTTTCACATAAAAAATTAAAAAATTTCTACTACTCTCTCTGTTCAGTGAGAACCTATTACTTATTGAAATTATGTGGATTTTTATCTATAGGATTGTTCCTCTGTGCTCCAGTATATCGCTGTGGCCTACATGCATCCGTGGAGGGCAGGGGTAGGTGAAGCTTTATATACTTAATACAAACAAACAACCCCCCCCCTGTCCTTCCCCCTTCTTTGGGGAAGTACCACACATGTAATTAAAGTACCCAGAGAACAGCATTCCCGATCTACGAACACCCAAGTAAGCGCCATTTCCTCTGCAAGCACCCCTTGCTCCTTATCCTAAACTGACATCATCCTTTTGCATAGAAATCAACGACAACACAACAGGTAGGTGATCAATGGATCATTTAACCTAGAAATAACTATTGGCATATAGATATATATGGCAATTGATCAATTATACTTCTTTAATCAATTTAGATGAATTTTTCTTTTCAAACATACCCTGAAGAAGGTTTGAAATAGAATATACCCCGAAACGCGTCGGGCTTGAAAAGAACCCCATCATCCTATTGTCATCTATTAACAGACATGGATACAGAATGTTCTTGAATCATATGCATTATATTATGTTTTTGTTGTTTGCAAATGTCTGCACTGTTTTTAATATGAAAAGTTTCTAAATAAATACAAACATTGTTTTATTCTTCTATATATGAATATGTACTTTCTTACTATACATTAATTTTTGTGCAAGTGCCGTAAAAATCCAATTAGGGGAACCCTCTCTCTTTGTTTGAATCAAGCTTGACAAAGGACAAAAATATTTCTTCATCTTGGAACTCTGCCAAAAGAGACAATTGTACCCCACTTCCAAGCAATGTTTCATATTCCTATTTCTGGCCTCAAATATCTGTGTGCTAAGTATACCTATTTTTGTTCACATAGGGGAGAAAAGACTCGGAGGACACCACTCATCAGAGGATACCAGGGACCCCCCCGCCTCAGGAAGAAGGGGAAATCCCCCAAACCCAACCAGAGGAGGAGGAGGGAGACGTTGTAGAAATTGTCACCACAACAGGTGAGTGTCTGCGACCACAGCTTCAGGTAAGAGATGGATGCCTGCATATTTTTAATACATGGTGTGTTTTTTTTGTTTTTGTTTTAGGTTATCGTGATGTTCTGGAAGAGGAATGTCATTTCACAAGTGAAAGTGGCCAGATCCTCATCGGGGAGATCATGGGGTGTAATAGGGATTTATAAAACCTAAAGAAAAAAATCAATGATGTTCAAAACAAAATGAAGAACATCATTGATGTTTTAGGGAGAATATAAACCACCCAGAAATCCCTAACTTATTGCAGGTTTATTTTTGTTTTTATGACTAATTTTACATATTAGAGAAGCCAAATTTTGAAGATGCACACAGTGTGTCAACATGTACTATCTGCCATCACGGGAGATCAATGTACGTGTTTTGTGGGTGCAACCCCTTCCTCAATAATAAAGTAGCTGAGAGGAAGGGGTTGCACCCCTAAAACATGTCCCTTGATCCCCCATGATGGCAGCTAGCACATGTTGACATTAGGCAATTTATGTGCATCTTCAAAATTTGGCTTTTCCAGGGGTGACATCACCCCATCTGCTGAGCGCAATATCAAACACAGTTTAGAAATACTTATGTCTGATATTGCCTTCACTTTCTATAAGTTGAACTTTGTAAGTTCCAGAGTTGTGTATTTTTTTATGGTTTTAAACATGCCTGTTTTACCTTAAAAGGCAATTTCTACTTATTAATGTGACCTAAAAAAAATGTTATACAACAAACATGTTGGTTTGTTCAAAAACCCTTTTAGAAACGCACATGAGATTGTGCTTTGGTTAAAAAGATTGATAATCAACAATGTGTGGCTTCTTCTTTCAATGCTCAAAAGCAGTTTTTGGAGTAAAGTTGTTGTTTTCAGTGCCAATGGGGGTTATTTACTAAAGGCAAATCCACTTTGCACTACAAGTGCAGTTTCAGTGCAGTCTCAAGTGCACTTGTAGCGCCCACAGTGCTTTCTAATTTTACACAATCATGCCATTTTCAGGACCCCAAATTTCGGTCATGGTGTTGAAAATTATTAATATTTTTGTCAGTAATGCATTACATGCATTAACAAAAAAAAACAAGGTGTGTGTGTAGCAGACCCACAACATAATAATAATAGTTAGCCGAAGAAGAGATTGTCACCTCACGTGTCAATTAAATTTCGTTTGCACTGTTGAAGAAAAAGGCCAAAAAATTAGAACATTAATAAAAGATAACTGAGGAGACAGCTAAAAGAAAGCCAAGCAGTAAATCAAAGCAAATATTTGTTCAGTTTCAAATATATTTTTATTTAAAAAATGTCTCAGACATTGTCTGGCATATCGATGGCCCCCCTACCCACAATTTATTCCATGTATCTTATCGGACCTTGCGGACACTCTGGCGGGGCAAGCCAGGACAGCCAGTTTCAAGCGATATCAAGGTTGGTTCATTAATATTAATTCTGGCCTCAGGCCCAACTGAGCCAGCATAGTTCAAAGAATTTCTCCTTAAAAAGTTGTGGAGAACACAGCAAGACATGATGATGTGATTGAGTTTATATTCCGCCATGTGTATCGGTGTAAGAAATAGGCGGAACCGGCTGGCCATTATTCCAAACGTGTTCTCCACCACTCATCTGGCTCTGGCCAGCCAGTAATTAAAAACCCTCTGGTCCGGGGTGAGGGTCCTCATAGGGAATGGCCGCATAAGATGGTCCCCCAGCACAAATGCTTCATCCGCAATGAAGACGAATGGGAGTCCTTCTGCATTGTCTTCTGGAGGTGGCAAGCCCAAGCTGCCATTCTGGAGACGCCTGTAGAACTCCGTCTGGGCAATGACTCCACTATCCGACATCCGGCCATTCTTCCCCACGTCCACATACAGGAACTCGTAAGTAGCCGACACCACCGCCAACATCACAATACTATTGAACCCCTTGTAATTATAATAGTATGACCCCGAGTTGGGGGGTGGGACTATGTGGACGTGTTTCCCATCAATTGCCCCTATGCAGTTGGGAAAGTCCCACTGCTGGGCAAAGTGGGAGGCCACAGTCTGCCATTCCTGTGGGTTGGAAGGAAACTGTGGAGTCAAACAAGAATAAAAAAATGTTTAATTTTGCACATAAACATTGAAAGCAGATTAGACACAAACATTCTTGGCCAACATCAGTATAACATTTATTTTAGGGAGTATTTAAAGAAAAAAGTATAAGGTCCACCTATCAGATTCCTCACCCCTTCTGATGGCCCGTTGTTAAACTTTTAGGGGGGAGTTTTGGACAGGTAACCCTCTCCACTTTATTGAGAGATGAATGCCTAAATAATGTGTATTACTTTAGCCAGCCCCTCCTTACTTACACTATTGGCAGCCCACTGGACATGTAAGAAGTGTCATAATACGTAGGGAGGAGGACGGCACTTTCCTACACATGGTATGGAAATGCAAAAAGGTGAGGCCACTGTGGTCACAGGTGACCGAATTTATTTCTGATAAATTTGCTTTACCTAACATTTGCTCACCCTTATGCTGTCTCCTAGGGGTCTTTGACCAGGAGAAGAGGAACACATGTACTAAATTGTTCCTTAGGATGCTATACTTTGAGGTGCGGAAACTCATTGCCAGACGCTGGATTCATGATGAACAATTGACACTGGGAATGTGGATAAAAATAGTAAATGCGGATGTGCTGATGTACAAGATGACCTATGAAGCTAGGGGAGCTCCCAAGAAGTTTAGGAAGGTTTGGTTTAGATGGGTGGATTCAAAAAACACGCTGGAGGAGGAAGAACCACTGAATATTGGACAGTAAGGGCGGTTGTTTTTGTTGTCAATTTGATGATGACGGGAGGATAGGAGAGGTTTTCTCCTCTTACGGAGGTAGAGCATAGAGTCTCTTGATTAGTGCACAGAACACCGAATGCGGACATCTCAGGGGGGAATGGGTCTTGTTTTAATGTTATGGGAGCTTTCCTCTCTTGTTTTTGTTTTCCCTTTTTAAAAAAAAAATGCACATATATTACAAAAGTAGAATGGGAATGGAAATCCATGTGGCACATGCAGAAAAGGTGGATATGTGTGATAGTGATGTAATGGATATGTAATTTCTATTTTCTGTTGGATGTTGTAATCCTAACTACTGTAATGTATGCTTATTCTGATATGTGCGCAATAAAAATTCTTTTCAAAAAAAGAAGTGTCATAATACAAAGATATAAATACATACTGTACACATTTTAGCACATTTTTACATTCTGCTATTATCTATCAAGATAATAATAGGATACAAAAACTTTTAACATTACCATTTGAAAGTATTCAGGCAGGCCCTTGCACTACATGCTTTGGGGTATAGTGTGTATGGGTTTGGCAAAGTCAGCAGATAGAGGATTGGTATCAGCTGACTTAGCAGTCGGGGGGGAGGGTTCCAAATGATTTTGGGACCCAAAAAAAAAGCCTCTGGCACTCTGCCTGAATTTGGAGCTGACAAAATACATTGTTAAGTGACTAGACGAGGTGGATATAGGCCCAGGAGAGCATGCTGGGGAGGTAAATGAAGGCAAATATGCATGAAGGACAAAAAAAAAAATTTAAATTGCAGAATGCATGAGGACAAAGGGGACATTCACAGCATATCACAATCATGGTAATTAGGGAATAAGGAAAGAAATACAATACAAATAGCAAACATTAAATACATATAATGAGATTTTAAAGGATAAATCTTACCTTAATATAGTCCTTCTGCAGGACCTGGATGATGGCAGAACAGGTCTCTGGGATAATGATCCCCAGAGCCTGGGGGGATATGCCTGTTGAGAACTTGAAGTCCTGCAGGCTTCTCCCCGTCGCCAAGTACCGCGACTAGCCTCTGCTCTAGAGTGATGGCTTGCCTCATGCAGGTATCCTGCCTGCTGATATAAGGGGTCAGCAAAGCCAACAAACGGTGAAATACGGGGTCAGCCATCCTGAGAAAGTTCCTGAAATCGTCAGGATTATTCTCACGGATCTCATGGAGCAAAGGCATGTGACAGAATTGGTCATGCTGGAGCAACCAATTCTTGGTCCATGAATTCCTCCTCTCCCTGTTCATGGACTGGGCTTGTGTCAAAGTAAGAACCCTGACACCAAGCCCTTGCACAGCATGAACTCTATGATGAGTACGTACACGCAACATGGCTAGAAAACGGTCGGCTGGTCAGAACGAAGTAACAGAACGCACTGAAGAACAGCAAAGCCTGTGAAGAGCGACCTGAAAATCAGTAACGAACGGAAAAGAACACGATGATAAATCAATGGGAACTCACTGCACGCACTGAAGACCAGATACAAACCCACAAGCACAAACTGAACAGCAGAAAAAACGAACTGAAAACCACGAGTCTGAAAAAGCACAAATTGTCTCTCACCAAACTTTTACTAACACGAGATTAGCAAAAGGAACCCAAAGGGTGGCTCGCTTGGTATTGAACTGCCCTTTTATAGTCTCGTCGTACGTGGTGTATGTCACCGCGTTCTTGACGTTCAGAAATTCCAACAACTTTGTGCGACCGTGTGTATGCAAGACAAGTTTGAGCCAACATCCGTCGGAAAAAAACTATGGATTTTGTTGTCGGAATGTCCGATCAATGTCCGATCATGTGTACAGGGCATAAGACTGTGAGGGAATATTGGCATCAATGGACACAGAAAAGAAATGGGAATTCTTCAAAGTGACTGAACGTAAACTTACTGCAAAGTATAGTGCTGTGGGCAATAAGTTTAAAAGGCTAAAAATAAGACCTATGTGGCTCATGCCCAATGTTAAAATGACTATAAATAATAAAAAAAGCTTTTAAAAAATATAAAAATGAAGGAACTCTATCATCGTTTAAATGTTACAAAGAATATAACAGAATATGTAAAAAGGAAATCAAGGACACAAATATTCAAAACGAACGACAGATTGCAAAAGATAGTAGGACAAACCCCCAAAAATTCTTCAAATATATTAACCACTTGCTTACAGGGCACTTAAACCCCCCTCCTATCCAGACCAATGTTCAGCTTTCAGCGCTGACGCACTTTGAATGACAATTGCGCGGTCATACAACACTTTACCCAAATGGAATTTTTATCATTTTTTCCCCACAAATAGAGCTTTCTTATGGTGGTATTTGATCACCTCTGTGGTTTTTATTTTTTGTTAAAAAAATTTAAAAATCAGAATTTAAAAAAAAAATTTTTTTTTTTTATATTTTGTTATAAAATTTTAAAAAGGGTAATTTTTCTCCTTCGTTGATGTACGCTGATGAGGGGCCACTGATGGGCACTGATAGGTGGTAGTGATGGGCACTGATGGGTGGCAGTGATGAGCACTGATTGGTGGCAATAATGGGCACTGATCTGGTACTTCGACAGGCAACACTGCTAGGTGGCACTGATTGGCACCACTGGTGGGCATTGATAGGTGGCACTTGTGGGCATTGATAGGTGGCACTTGTAGGCATTGATAGGTGGCCCTCATAGGCATTGATACGTGGCACTGGTGGGCACTGTGGGCACTGTCAGGTGGCAATGTCAGGTGGCACTGGCAGGGGGTACTGGTGGCACAATTGAGGCATTATTGCCTCCTCCTCTTTGGGACCGATGTCCCTTGCTAATGAGCCGGTGATCGGCTTTTTTTCTCCTCGCACTGTCAGCGCGAGGAGAAAAAAAAATGATCACAGGGCTTTTGTTTTGATCATGTGATCAGCTGTCATTGGCTGACAGCTGATCACATGGTAAGGGGCTGGGACTGGCCCCTTACTTGGATCAGTGATCACCCGAGTCTCAGTGACTCGGTGATCACAGCGTGCTCCACGAGCACCCTGTAGGGCGCGCGCACAGGGGAGGCCGTCATATGACGGTCACCCGGGAATTCAGGTCTGCGCTGTAGCCGTCATTCGGCTATAGTGCGGCTATCAAGTGGTTAATAGTAAAAAGGAGCATGTAGGCCCTTTACAAAATAATCTAAAGTGGGTGACTGGGGACAAACAGAAGGCAAATTTCTTAAATACTTTCTTTAGCTCTGTGTATACAGAGGAGCATGGAGGAGCTCAAGTCCATAATAGGGATAGTATTGACACAGCCCAAAATGATCCAAAATGGCTCAAAAGTGATATGGTCCGGAAATATTTAGACAGAATAAAGGTAGATAAAGCACCTGGACCAGATGTCATTCATCCACGGATCCTAAAAGAATTGAGCTCTGTCATTTCAAAACCATTGTATCTAATTTGTAGGGACTCATTAATGATTGAAATGGTACCACTGGATTGGCGCAGGGCCAATGCGGTGCCCATATTTAAAAAGGGATCAAAGTCTTTACCTAGTAACTATAGACCTGTTAGTTTAACTTCTATAATCGGGAAGATACTGGAGAGTTTAATAAAAGACCACATAGACGAGTTCTTGCTGGAAAAAATTATTTTAAGCAACAGACAGCATGGATTCATGAAAGACAGAAATTGTCAAACAAACCTGATTTCTTTTTAATGCGGAGGTAAGTAAAACCTTGGACAGAGGGGTGGCTGTGGATGTGGTATACCTAGATTTTGCAAAAGCGTTTGACACAGTTCCCCACACATGGCTGATGTGTAAGGTAAAGTCTACAGGTTTGGAAAGATCAATTTGTAAATGGATAGAAAACTGACTAAAAGACAGAATTCAGAGAGTAGTGGTTAATGACTCTTACACTGAATGGTCTAAGGTTATCAGTGGTGTACCCCAAGGTTCAGTGTTGGGACCCTCACTTAGTAATATCTTTATAAATGATATAGGGTCTGGGATTAAAAGGAACATTTCTGTCTTTGCGGATGACACTAAGCTATGCAATGGAATAACGTTCTTACAGGATGTCTCCAATTTACAAGCCAACCTCAATGCACTGTCTAATTGGGCAACTAAGTGGCAAATTAGTTTTAATGTTGATAAATGTAAAGTTATGCACTTGGGGACTTACAATATGCTTGCATCATGCATACTAGGGTGAATACAACTGGGGGAATCAATGGTGGAGAAGGATCTGGGGGTTTTTGTAGAGCATAAGCTCAATAATATCATGCAATGCCAAGCTGCAGTTTCTAAAGTGAGCAAAGTCCCTTCTTGCATTAAGAGAGGTATGGTCTTCCGAGAGAGAGTGTCAGAAACCATGAATCAGACCAAGACAGAAGTACAGTTAAATCACACTTGTTTAATAATAAATGTAAATAGAACAAACATATTCAAAACATAGCCAAAGTTCGGTAACCGGAACAGATAGTCAGACAAGCCAGAAAGTCATGAAGCCAGAGATCAGCATAGTGGAACAGCAAGCAGGATCTGTAGCTAGAAGGAATGTCAGCCAAGCAAGTCTTTAACAGGAGCGCAGGAGATCTCTGTGATGTTGACCAAGGCAAAGGCAGAGATCATCTGGGCTGGGCGGCTTAAGTAGGCAGGACTGATGAGCAGGATATCATCAACTGGTGAGTCACTGTGGAGAGATAGGAGCTGGCAATTAGCCGACAGCTGAGCGGCCAGCTCAGAGAAGGAAGGGCTGAGCCCAGCCCTGACAGTGGAGACATGAAATACATTAGAGGTACTCATATTAGAAGGAAGGTCTAATGCGTAAGCCACTGGGATAATCCTGCGAAGAATACGGAAAGGCCCAATAAACTGAGGTGCGAACTTCAGAGAGGGAACATGAAGTTGAAGGTTGCGAGATAACAGCCAGACCCTGTCCCCAACCTGGTAGGAAGGCGCAGGCAGACGTCTGCGGTCAGCATGGAGTCTGTACCTATCATTAGCATGTCGCAAAGCCTCCTGGACTTGAGCCCAAGTGGAATGAAGACCACGGAGCTGCTCCTCTAATGCACAAAGACTCTGCGGAACAAATGAGTCTGGTAACATGGAAAGTTGGAAACCATAGATCGCCATAAACGGGAACAATCGGGAAGCAGAATTCAAGGCACTATTGTGAGCACACACCGCCCACGGTAAGAGGTCTGACCAGTTGTTATGATGGTCAGAAATATAGCAACATAGGATTTGCTCCCAGGACTGACAGGCTCGTTCTGTGGCCCCAGGATTAACCCAGTGGCTTACGCATTAGACCTTCCTTCTAATATGTGTATTTCAAATGTATTTCATGTCTCCTTATTAAAACCTTTGGTCTGCAACCGCTTTACCACCCCGGTGCCATGTCCTCACTCTGTACAGGTTGAGATCCATGAGGAGTATGAAGTACAGTCCATTGTTGACTCCGTACGTTCCGTGGGCGCATACAGTACCTGGTGCATTGGAAGGGGTACGGTCCGGAGGAACGCTCTTGGGTCTCATCCTGGGACGTACATGCCCCTGTCCTCCTCTGTGATTTCCTTACACTTTTCTCCTCAAGCCTGGTGGTCCTCCGTGGGGGAGGGGTCATTTAGGAGGGGTACTGTCAGGGTTGGGCTCAACCCCTCCTTCTCTGAGCTGGATGCTCAGCTGTGGGCTAATTGCCAGCTCCTATCTCTCCACAGTTACCCAGCTGTTGATGATATCCTGCTCATCAGTCCTGCCTACTTAAGCTCTCCAGTCCAGAGGAACTCTGCCTTCGCCTTGGTCAAAATCACAGAAATTATCTCCTGTGATCCTGTTCAAGACTTGCTTTGCTGACATCCCTTCTGGCTCCAGATCCTGCTTGCTGTTCCACTAATTGTGACTATGTTTCAAAAAAAGGTAGAACAGGGTGGGACTTTGATTGTGCCTCAGAGGAGTATAATGAAAAATAGAATACACATACTTGAATTATAGAAAAATATACAAACTTTATTAATGTGCCATACGGCAGTACCTTCAAAGAGTAAACAAGTTAAAATGAGTTACAATTTTGGAATTTTGAAATCAGGGTGTGCAAATCCCAGACAGACTATAAAAGATATGGCCTACGTGTTTCACGGACAGTTCCGCTTTGTCAGGGCCTTGAGGGCAGCACAGTAGATATAACATGAGTTCTAAAAATATTAATAAACAATGTGTAAGTGAAAGTGGAAACTCCTGTGCTGTCGGGGGGGGGGGCTACGCTAAAAGGACACTGCTGCAACACCTAAGTACTGATCCAAGGCAGGACAAATGAGACATAAGTAGAGGAAGATGGTAGTTGCGCTGTGATGAAGGGGGGGAGGGGAGCTACAAAGATGACTAAAGTGGCAAAGTGAACGAAAAAAGCAGAAACGGGCCAATGCATGAATGGATCCTACATGCTAAAAAAACATGGTGGGGATGCAGTGCAGTGCAATTTATTGATTAGGATTAGGATTGGAGCACGGGACGCTGCCACAGACAAACAACAGGAGACGAGCTCGGCGCTCGTAGTTACTACATACTGCAGGATTGTTTTAAATGTAAGTTGATTGGACTTTTTTTATTAAATAAATATACCTTTTATATGGGATCACGCTATGTGCGTCTCTTTCCCCCTCACACTGTACATCACTACTCTACCTGACGAACACTGAGGAGAGAGGCACGGGGACATATTCCAGTTTCCAGGCACGGGGACAGATTCCAGATTGGTGACACTCCTGGAGGCATACGAGCTCGGCGCTCGTAGATTGATGCCCACACTCACTTCATGAAAGTGAGTGCAACCTCCCCCCGTGTGTGTCTTGCCCCCCCTCCACTGTGGTCATTGCAGAGTTATTTTACATGCTGTATACTTTTTATTTTTTATATTTCGCTTGGCATGTTCATCATTGTCACTGCCTGTATACACGGAACGTCTACACCTGTGGGTCATTTGCAACACAGGCTGTACACCTTACAGCTGTAAGGTAAGCGGCTTGCATACACGGAGGTGTCCTCACTGAAGATCCCCCCTCCCTTCACGATTGGACTTGTTTTGTGTTTCTCATCACGAGTTTTTGTTTTTTGGACTGGATGATAGAACTAATATCCATGTTTGTCCTAGGGATTTGTCACTTGTAGTTCACCAGGATCTGGGACGTTTTTGCTAATGGGGCACTAGCCCACATATATTTTTCTTGCATTATATATATATATTTTTTTTTGCATTGTGTCATTATTCATCTTATTTGTGTTAGTATATGCATTTTTGTTTTGCTATATTCAAGCAGTCACTGTTTCACGATTACCTTTATAAATTAGGCTTTGTCTGCCCGCAACATTATAGTCATGTTGATCAGCTACGTTGCACTGCACTGCATCCCCACCATGTTTTTTTAGCATGTAGGATCCATTCATGCATTGGCCCGTTTCTGCTTTTTTAGTTCACTTTGCCACTTTAGTCATCTTTGTAGCTTCCCTCCCCCCCCCCTTCATCACAGCGCAACTACCATCTTCCCCCACTTAAACAATGTGTAAGTGACATGATTAACATGAATGAAAAGTTACAGATACATGAAAAAAAGAAAAAGGATATAATAATACATTTGTTTCACATAGGTGTGTATAAATATTATATCATGTAAAGCATTTGTTAATACAAACTATACTTTATATTCTAGAACATCCAACAATATGTATATACAGTTACATTGCATAGATATTTATGAACAGCTGCGTTTTTCGCATGCATGGAGTATTCAAGTTCGAATACTCATATAAATGCAGGTTGAAAAGCATATAAAAAATGTCTACATGCAAGAGTTTAATTCTCTCTACATGTCAATATAGACAGTTTTGATCTCAAATACATGCTTTTCGACTCACCCAGAGACTGTGAACGGAAGACGCCAGCTCAGGGGGACATAGGTTCGGCCTTTATGCCTGTGGGAGCACTCCACCGCACCACAACAGAGGCAAATTGACAGAGGGAGAACCCCTATATGAAATTGAAGGTGTCTAATGAACCTTGTAAACTGGATGTAGAGGGGGAGAGGGAAGTGAGGGGAAAAGGGAGGTTAAAATGGTGAGCAAAAAAAAGTGGGGGGAGGAGAGATGGGGAAGGAGGTAGGAGGAAAGGGGGAAGGAAGGAAGGATGGGGGGACGACGGGAGGGGGGTAAAGACTTTTCTTTACCCCCCTCCAAAAGGGACGAGACAAAGGGGGGCAGAAGGAGAGAGAAAGAGAAAGGGGGGTTGTTAAAGAGGGAGGGGAAAAGAAAGGGGGGAGGGGAATTAAATAAGTGAATGATAGAAAAAGAGGGGAAAGAAGTGTGTATGAAATGGTGAAAATATTGAGAATGTTAATGGTTACTCACCCAAAGTATATGCTGTGATTTACAATTACTTCTGTTGAAAATTCCCAACCACCGGGCAGGCCCATTATTTCAGGGATAGGTTGTCTCACCCATCAAGCCAGCTCTTTGATAGACGATTACCTACGCCCCCATGTGGAAAGTCTATCCACATACCTTACGGATACCATTCATGTTCTGACCATTTTGGAAGGCCTATCTGTTCATACCAACACCATCTTAGCATCTATAGACATAGAGGCTCTATACGCCAGCATTCCCCACGACAAGGGGGTTGCAGTAACATCAACCTTTCTAAATGAGAGAGACCTCAATACCATTCCCTAGAATCTATTCATAACGGAGATGCTGCGTTTTATTTTGACCCACAACGCTTTCACCTTTGACGGCTCCCACTACCTCCAGGTGCAGGGTGCAGCGATGGGGACCAAGTGTGCCCCATCGTATGCAAACCTGTACCTGGGGGGGTGGGAGCGGGAGGTGTTTGCCCAGGATGAATCCTCGATACACCTGCGCCACATTTTATTGTGGCGCCGGTATATTGATGACATCCTGATTTTTGGACGGGCACACCAGTACTCCTCACGGAGTTCGTGGAAAAGCTTAACCATAATGACTAGACTACAATCTGCCCTTTACCTTCAATTGGCATAGAGAAACCCTTCCCTTTCTTGATCTAAACATACATAAAAATGCAGAAGGGGTTATCACCACAAATTTACATCGGAAAGACACAGCTGGTAATTCTTTATTATATCCTAGTGCCCACGCATCCCATTTGATTAATTCCATTCCCAAGGGCCAATATTTACAGGCCCGGCGCAACTGCACCAATGACGAGGCCTTTAAAATCGAAGCCTCTACTTCCGGCGCCACATGGAACGGCTGTAGTCAGATACAGCTCCCGCCGCCGTCCTCCAATCTACCGCTATAAACACGGACAGAGCTTCGGGTCGATCTCCATCTACCACTGCTACACAGGGGGCACACATGGACCGCTTCCTGAAGTGGTCATACGCACAAGCGGTCACCTCCTCGGCACCCCCCGCAGGAGACACGGCTCCGGGCTCAGCCAAAATGGCGGCCGCTCCATGCTTGGTGCAATCTCTGCTCCCGCACGCTACAGACACACAGGCAATGGACCCTGCATCACCAGAAGGCATTGTCCAGGAGGTAGTTGCCTTGCAGGGACCCACACTGGCCGCCACTGTAGATGCTGCGGTGCACAGAGGGCTAGAACAACTCCATTTGGAGGTACAGGCACAAGTCCAGAGAATCACCCAGGCAGAAGACAGAATATCATCCCTGAAAGATGATACCACTGCACAGTCAGCAGTGATAGCCCGCATAACAGCTGAAAACAGGGAATTGTGGGACAAATTGGACAATCTGGAAAATCGTTCCAGAAGAAACAATTTGCGCATAATTGGTCTGCCAGAATCAGTAGCGAACAACCAACTCACAAATATATGCGCTAAACTTATTCCTGAACAATTGGGGCTCCGCATACCCTGCAGTATCGAGCTTGCCCAGAGCATCGGTCAGCTTACGGATACTCGCGCCAAACCCAGACACGTAATTGTCAAATATCTGAACTACGCCGACAAAAACACCATTATGCAAGCGTTCCGCCGCACAGGCTCCCTATCAGTGGACGGAGCAAAACTGTTGCTATTCGATCGAGGTGATGAAGCAACGTAAAGCATTCTACCACAATCAAGTGAAATTTTCTCTGGCATATCCGGCTACCCTGCGTATCCAAACGCACTCAGGGGAACACCTCACTTTTACTTTGCCAGATGAAGCGGATCAATACCTTGCAACAGCCAGCACAGAAATGGATCACACCAACTCCGCAGAAGGCTGCTCCTCATCGCCGACTACTTCTACCTCTGCATCCAGCAAACAACACTACAGCCCGTACAAGCCACCATACAAACACAGTCACTTTACCCATCAGGCGGATCGTTCCGGCAATCACTGAAGACGAACTTCAGAGTCTACCTATCGGCAGATGCACATGAGAGATGGGTAGTATTATCACCCCCTTTGTTTCCTTTTTTTCTCCACATCTCCCACATTACTGTTTGAGTAAACTCTTTGCTCCATATGCTGGGCTACATTACTACACCTAAATGTGGACACTAGGTCATTTTCCCCTCTGTTGCTTGTCTCCCATTTTAAATTACTTAGAGTGCTGGATATCGGTGGATTCAGTCTCCCTCAAGGTATCTGCCTGTAGCTAACTGCCCTGCTCACGCTTCGAGATGGCCCTTGACATTTGATACAACCTTCTGGAGCATAAACACTCCACTCATCTATGCCTAGATACCCATCTACCCCCGCCGAGCTGGCAAACACCCCTCTACCCTCTCCTCTTCCCCCCCTCCTCTCCCACCCCCCTCCTCCTCTCCCCCTTTGCCTCTCCTCCTCCGAAGATCGCACTTCATCCCTAAGAGAGGAGCAGGCGAAAGGCGGGGGGTCCTGCTATCTGGTTTAGCCTCATGTGGAAAAAAGTGAAGTACTTGATGTTTGATAGATGCTTTTTCCACCTAACCTCTGTTATGTTATTTCTTTACAGCTTCAGTTTAATGGTTACACAATTTCTAATTTTCTGTTTTGTGCCTTTAGCTTTAAGAGACCTACAATACTTGGTGACCCTCGGATTGATGACGCAATGCCTGTAGGAAGACTTCCTCAAGCTCAGGACATCCCTACACATCATACATGGCCTCCTCAATTGATGGGAATCACCTAAAGATTGTATCGTGGAACGTTAAGGGACTTCACTCTCCAAGTAAGCGCATGTCAATACTCAGACACTTAAAGCGTCTGCGGGTGGATGTGGCGTTGCTTCAGGAGACACATCTGTCCGCAGACGATCTGACCCGTCTACGCAAATTATGGGTAGGAACTGCATATGGCTCCCCCGCCGTAGGACGCAAAGCTTGAGTAAGTATATGTGTTTGTGTCACATATAGGACTCTGCAGCATAGATGATCAATATTATTTATTTTTGATGCGCAGTTATTTTTTCACTTTTCTCTTGCAAAGCTTGAGTAGCCATCCTACTACACAGGAATCTGAAATATACTATTAAGGACATTAAGACTGACCTGACAGGCCGCAAAATGATGATACACATGACCTTAGCTAACAAAGACATAGCTATCACCAATATATATGCTCCCAACTCGCCAGATGCCTCATTTTTTCGACATATGGTGACTTGGATACAGGCTGCACCAGAGTCTCTACACTTAGTAGGCGGGGACTTCAATTCAGTTATGTCCACCACGATTGACCGCACTGGTGACGCGACGCATAGGAATAACACTCCGACCCAGACGCTCCTAACACAAACAATAGATTCCATGCAGTTGATAGATGTATGGCAATTAACACACCCGATGGATCGAGAATATGCCTTCTACTCCCCCCCCCCCACAATTCCTTCTCTCGCATCGACTACTTTTTTGCATCTCCTGCACTCTTACCAACCCTATGTGACTCGGAAATCAACAATGCTAGAATTTCAGACCACAGTCCCATCGCAATACACTTGATTAATACGCAACCCTCTACTCCAACGCAAATGTGGACCTTCCCTTCTTACCTAACGGATAACGAGGACTTCTGCCACATGCTCTATACAGCATGGACTGAATATACCTCAACCAACACAGTGCACCTCACAGACCCAAACCTCTTCTGTGAGACTGGAAAAGCCTTCATGAGGGGGGAAATTATTTCTAATACCACCCAATTTAAGAGGAATGCTAAACAGCACTAGATGCGAGCCAGTGAGGTTTTACGTTCAGCACACGAACAACTCACGCTTAATCGTACACCCGACAACATCCAGGCCTGGAGAAAAGCCAAACGAGAATTCGACCTATGGGCTGAGAAACAAGAATAGCCAAGACCTCATACTCTACTTTATACTTCCATAGGTTTGGTAACAAGGCGGGCAGACTGCTAACGATGCTCTGTACGGGGTCCAAATGGCCCACCCTTATCTTTGCCCTGAAAAATGAAGCTGGCACAATAGTTACCACACCTACGGAAATCAGTAAACTATTAGCAGACTACTACACTAATCTATATTCAGCAGACCTGAATGATTAGCCAACGGCTGAAGCCCTATTAGCTAAGATCCGTTTGCCCAAACTTCAGGAGGATCATTTAGCTGTCCTTAATGAGCCCATTACCATTGAGGATATCCAACTGACAATCAAATCGCTGACTTCCACTAAAGCCCCAGGCCCAGGTGGTTATACGGCCGAATTCTACAAGTTAACAAAAGACTTTATTCCAGATACCCTGAAACTTGTTTATGCAGTCATGTGGGATGGGGGCCCCTTTCTCCCTACAGGAATGCAGGCACATATCAGATTAATCGCTAAAAAAGGTAAGGACCCCTCACTTCCAGGATTATACCGACCAATCTCATTAATTAATATAGACGTTAAAATACTGTCCAAAATAATTACGACGCGCTTAGCTCTCCTACTCCCATCTTTTTTACACCCAGCCCAATCAGGATTTGTCCAGGGACGCTCGGCCACCCTAAACATACGCAAGGTCCTAATGGCGCTAGATTGAATCCCGAACAGGACGTCGCTATAATGTCACTTGATGCCGAAAAGGCCTTTGATAAGATCAGTTTGTCTTGGCTATTTCATGTGATGGCGGACTTCGGTTTTTCGGGCCCAATCATACGTTTTTTACAGCGAAAGTATCTGGTCACCCCCGACTTTATTTCTGATACGATCCCCCTGACAAAAGGAACTAGACAGGGATGCCCACTCTCCCCCCTACTATTTAACATCGCAATCGAGCCTTTATCCAGACTACTTAACTCGACTGACGGAGTCAGTGGCATCACAATAGGTAGGCTGACGACATATTGTTATTCTCTACCGAACCCCTAGCAGACTTTGATAGACTAAGAAAACTCTTCCAGACTTTCCGACTGTGCTCAGGCTCTCTAATTAACTTTGATAAAAGCGAAGTATTATCGCTACATCCCAAGTTGTCTGCCAAATGGTGACATCGATTAGCCATAGCAACGCATCATATCACATATCTAGGCATTTATATTGGTCAAGAACCTTCCTCTTTATACACACTCAACTTCCCACCGTTAACATCAAAAATTGTAAAGGAGGTGAAAGCTTGGGCAGCTCACCCCCTCTCGCTCTTTGGGAGATGTCACTTTTTCAAAATGGTGTCGTTTGCACACCTACTTTACCCAATGCAGACCATTTCTCTCTTAATAAAGCACTCAGATACAAAGAAAAATTCACAAGGCATTATCCGCCTTTTTTGTGGTCTCGCAAAAAATCACAAATTGCCCTACAAAAACTATGTCTCCTGAAGTCCGAAGGAGGGGCGGGCTTGCCCAATATATGTTTTTATAATCTCCCCTGCCTACTCAGACAGGGTCTTGACTGGATAATTGGTAAATCTAGATATTCCAATACCATCCTCGAGGGTGCCTCGACCTTTCCATATGCCCTACCAGCCATCCTCCACTCAAACCCTAACAAGCTACCAACATACCTCAAGTCGAGTGTACTAATCAGGGACACAATTATAGCCTGGAGAGAGGTACGGAGACTGCTGGGACTACCCTCCAATATCTCCTACCATCTGCCAATCCAAGGCAACCCAATGTTTCTCCCTTCCACCCTACACAAAGTCTTTGACCAGTGGAGAGCTAAGGATCTTATCAACACTACCTCAATATACCTTAATAACCCTGGCGAATTTAAATCCTTCCAAACCTTGTCAAGGGAATTTTCCCTACCAGCAACACATGTTTTCTTTTACCATCAACTGGTCAGTTATTTACGGTCCTGCTACGGACCTGAAATGGATCCCCTCCAAAAGTACTTTATTGACACTGTGCTACACAGGGATGACTATTCCATTTCCAGCTTATACTCTCATCTTATTGCCCATCAGACTGCCAAGTATCATCCTAAACTGTTTCAAAAGTGGGCCAATATATTTGACAAGGAAGACCTTCTGGAGTTCACAGACTTACTGTATCCGAAACATGGCGTGAAACGCAATTTAAAATTATTCATAGGACATACTACCCTTTTCGTATCAACAAAACAGATCCAGCCCAGGAGCGGTGTCCCTGGTGTTCCACACCCCACACTGGTTCACTGCCTCTGGGAGTGCCAATCCACTATCACATACTGGGACTCTGTACTGAACTTTATATACAAGATCAATAAAATACGGATCCCAAGGAATTACCTTATATGTCTGTTTGGGCGTGAACCACCCTTATCCACACCACCAGAAAAGAGTCCAGTTCACATCTCCCACTGGATGCATATATGCCTCCTGGTGATCCACAGGACTATCATGTTGCACTGGATCAAGCCAACACCGCCGGCGGTGAAAAAAGCCCTCTTATCGCTCTTTCATCTGGAAAGGTTGGACACCATGGTATTGAACTTTCGCCCCACCTCATGATTCATGGAACACACGTTCTCCCAAGAAGAACTACAAAAACTCATGCAACCATTTCGCTACACGGATTGATATCTCAAACTAGACCTTACAAACTTCCTAGGTAACCTTAAACTATCCAATCTGTCGGATGCCTCTATGTTTTTTCCGCCCTGAAATACAAAAACAAATCTTGGAGGCTCCTTGACATTCGTGATTCTTCAATACCCTCACCTGTCAACTTCACCCACCACCACCGCTCTGACTAGATCAATATATAAGATAGCTATCTTAATTCTCCAAATGTTGCTTCCACTCCTAAAGGCACTAAATCTTATGGTATTCTGTAACCTCAACACGATATTATAAAAATGTTACACAGTCTATTTACCCTTTACTAATGTAAAGTAAAAAACCCAATAAACATTTTTCAAAAAAAAAAAATCCAAGCCTCCGATTTGCAGAAGTGCTTCTTGGGCCGTGGATACAGTAGGAAATCACTTAAAAGAGCATTTAAAACGCAAGTGATAGTCCACGCAATCTTTTATTATTTCAAGGTGAACAAGGAACTCTCTCTCAACCCCCAGGCATTCGTCCTATCTCTAAATTTAATAACCAATTCCAAACTGTAAAAAGAATTCTAAATACCCACTGGCACCTCCTACGTGATGACCCTATGTTGAAACTCTTTGTAGAACCTGAGCCGCATGTGATTTACAAACGTAATCAGTCTCTGAGAGACATTCTAGTATCTAGGCATTTCATGCCGCAGGAATCTAGGGAGCCTTGCGGCACTTTACTGGGAGGCACTTTCCAATGCGGTAACTGTGACTTCTGTAAATTCATTCAAAATGGAAAAAATTTTGTTTTGCCTACAGGTGAAAACCTAATCATGTAACACTTTGTAAATTGCGATACCATTGGTATTGTATACCTGCTTACATGCGAGTGTGGAAAACATGTAGGTAAAACCAAATGAAATTTTTAGAAATGGATCAAAGAACATGCTATAGACATATGGATAGGTGTCATGGAGAAACCCATACCCAGACATTTTGCAGACTTTCATGACTACAGCACGGATTCCTTGAAATTCCAGGTCCTAGCCCCCAACCTGTGGGGGCAATTTTGATCAGAAAATTCTCCAGGTGGAAGCTAAATGGGTCTTCAAATTAAGAGCGACCCAGCCACCAGGCCTCAACGATGCCATTAGCTATGCTAATTTTTTGTAAACATTAACATCGATCCATCCTTATTTTCCTTTTTCTTTTCCATCCCTTTCCCTCCCTCTTCTTTGCTTCATTTGGTGCTGTTTTCTTTCATATTAGTTAACCCACACATTTTATGAAATTACATTTCCAGCAGGTATGTAAAGTACCATATGTATTTAGGCCACTCTGTTACAGTATGTCGATACGGATGCGTTGAAACCTGTATGTATGATCTAGATGCTCAGCGGTGTTTTGAATGCATGGAGAAATTGTAAGGACTGTTTATAAACTGTCTTTTACTTATATCTAAATAATCCTCTCCTTTTAATTCATTTACTTTGTAGTGCATCTCCAGGCGTCATTCCAGGACTGTTTCCGGATGACATTCCCAACTCAGGGGACTGCCCGTGTCTGTGCACCTCCTGGGATGTCTGTTAGAGTGCTGTCCGTTTCGTTGGCCGCACTTATTAACAGCCCGCCACCCACATCAGGCGCCCCCAGAGACTTTCCCACTGGAATCCACAGTGGGGACACCACTGCCTATCAGCTTCCAGGTTGCCGGGTACGTGGCCCCTCCCCCTCTCCCGTGTGGAATGCAGCGCAGACGACGCTGGTTACTTACCAGCGCTGACTCTACACTACGCCGATTTAGTCTGGCCCTCTACCATCTGGTTCAGTCTCGTCCGCCTACCTGGCGGCCTATCAGGGAGAGCCGGGCAGAGAGATCCGCCCCCCTCCCCTCTCCGCTAGGAGTATATGGCGGATGGACACGTACTGGGGAGTCTTGCATGCAAGTTTTGAGCATGCATCCCCCACAGCTCAGTTTGCACAGATGGGCTCGCTCCCATCCCTCCAGATCCACCAGCGGTTTTCCCACGATCTGGGCGACTGGAGCGACCCCAGGGATCCTCTTCATATACGCACCCCTTTGGACGGAAAATGGCGGTCACCTTGTATATAAAAAGCACACCATCTCATTTTCTCTCCTTTTATGTGAGGGACGTGGAGGAAAAATGTTTCTTTGAAATATTACTGGTATGGATACTCCATCCTACTATTTACTTCATTGATATGCCTTTCTAGCTTTCTCATTTAAATTTGCATCTGTCTTTGTTTAGATTTCCTACTTGAGGCTTAACTTATGGATATTTTCCTAAAGTCTATATGCACATATTCCATCTTTTCTAACCTTACCTTACCTGATCAGCTGGTATTGAGTGCATTCCTGATTTTTCAACAGAAGTAATTGTAAATCACAGCATATACTTTGGGTGAGTAACCATTAACAACCTCAATATTTTCAACATTTCATACACACTTCTTTCCTCTCTTTTTCTATCTTTTACTTATTTAATTCCCCTTCCCCCTTTCTTTTCCTCTCTCTCTTTCCTTAACAAACTCCCCCCCCCTTTCTCTTTCTCTCTCCTTCTCCCCCCTCCCCATTTTTTTTCTCTCCCCCCCTCGCCCCTTTGGGTCCCCTCTCTTCATTTTTGTATATTTTTCTATAATTTAAGTATGTGTATTCTATTTTTCATTATACTCCTCTGAGGCACAATCAAAGTCCCACCCTGTTCTACCTTTTTTTGAAACATAGTCACATATTCTTAGGGGATGGTGCCTCTGCAGGAGTATTTGTGATTCCACGTCTACCCCAACCCCTACACATAAATGTTCCACTCATTGATCCCTGACGTTTGGCTTGTCTGACTATCCGTTCTGGTTACTGAACTTTGGCTATGTTTTGAATACATTTGTTCTTTTTACTTTTAATATTAAACAAGTGTGATTTAACTGTTCTTCTGTCTGGGCCTGATTTCATGGTTTCTGACAGTATGGCACCAGGTTGAAGGTCAATTGCGCAATCATACGACTGGTGTGGAGGCAAACTACCGGCTTGCCCGTTGTCAAAGACATAGCTAAAATCGTGGTACTCCTCCGGCAGGTAGGAGAGTGAAGAGGTGCACAGGACATTGGCTACCTTCTGGAAGCATGTCTTACTGCATTATGGTGACCAGGAGAGAAACTCAACACGAAAGAGGGGTTGTGCCTCTGTAACCAAGGATAACCAATAACCAGCGGAAACTTAGGTGAGGAAATAACTTAGAATTGGATTATCTCAAGGTGAAGAGCACCTACGGCCATGGACAATGGAACAGTCTTTTGAGTCACATGGGTAGGCTGTAGAGGTCTCTCATCAAGAGCCTCAATGGCAAGTGGAGTGTCACTCAGCTGCAGCGGAATCGAGTCTGGAGTCAATGAGGATGGCAAATGTGATCAACTTCTCTAGCTCAGTAGGTATATCTCGGGCTGTTATCTCATCCTTGATGGTATCCAAGAAACCATGAGAAAAAGCAGCCATGAGGGCCTCATTGTTCCAAGCAACCTCTGCTGCCAGAGTACTAAATTCAATGGCGTAATCGGCAACAGTTCTCGTACTTTGTTTGATCGCCATGAGGCACTTGGCAGCAGAAGCAGAGCGTACAGGAACGTCAGATACCCTTTTAAAAGAAGTCACAAACTAGACATGTGCGCTGTCAATAAATTTGTTTCGTTTCGTTCCGTTTCGTATTAGAATTCGTATTTTGCCCAAGCTGACCTCGATAGAAAGGGAATCCTTGGATATTCCTATAACAATGGCAGAGCTGGAGGAAGCGGTGGGACAAATTCAAAACAACAAAGCTCCAGGGATGGATGGACTCCCCGTGAAGATATATAAACTATACGGTCAGATCCTGATCCCAGAACTCCTCAAAGTACTCAATGAAGCATATGTCACACGGGAACTCCCTAAATCGATGATGGAAACAATAATAATCATAATTCTAAAACCGGATAAAGATCCACTAAAGCCCAGTTCTTATTGCCCAATATCTCCTTACATCTGATGTTAAAATACTAGCTAAGGTCTTGGCAAATAGGTTATCCAGACATATTGATACTTTGATCCATAGGGACCAAACAGGTTTCATCCCCTCCAGATCAGCAGCAACAAATATTCGCAGGCTCTTTTTGAATCTGCAATTGCCAATGGACAACGGGGGAGCTAGTGCCATTCTGTCATTGGATGCCCATAAGGCATTTGACATGGTAGAATGGGAGTATCTATGGATGGTATTGATTGCCTTTGGTATAGGTCCAGGCTTTATAACCTGGCTAGGCTGCGTATCAATGGCACTATGTCACCAGCTTTCCCGTTATCCCGGGGAACTAGACAAGGCTGCCCTCTATCCCCGTTGCTGTTTGCATTGGCGGTGGAACCATTGGCCGCCGCAATTAGACAGTCTTCGGGGATAGAGGGATTCCGACGTGCAGGAAGAGAGGACAAAATATCCTTATATGCAGATGATGCCTTAATCTTTCTGAGCGACCCCACAAAATCCTTAGAGGAACTCATGACACTTGTATCTGCATTTGGACAGTTTTCTGGGTTTCGCATCAACTGGGAGAAGTCGGTATTGATGCCACTATATAAAGCCAAAATTTCATTACCAGACTGTGCAAAACAAATTCAAATAAAACATAAAATTAAGTATTTAGGGATCCAGGTAATTCGAAAAGTGGGGGACTATGTGGACCTTAACCTTAGGCCATTATTGACTAGGCTTAAAGATAAATGTCGGACCTGGTGCAAACTCCCATTAACTGTGATTGGCAGAGCCAATCTTATAAAGATGATTTGGGCCCCACAATTATTGTACATTTTTCATAACTGCCCGATGTGTATAGCCGCATTTTGGTTTAAAACGATAGAATCGCTCTTTCGCAAACTCATTTGGAAGAAAAAATATGCACGTATTAAATTAACAACCTTAATGCTGGCTAAAGATGAGGGGGGACTCTCTATCCCACATCCAAAAAATTATTTTTTGGCTTCACAAACCCAGCAATTTTTTGGCTGGACAGAGGTAGATGAGAATGATCCCATACAGGGGTTATTACTTCCACTGGGTAAGGGATATTCAATGATGTCCCTACTAGAGACAAAAACCTTTCAAAAACATAAGAAATTCATGACAGGTGAGCTATTCAGTAAGGTATGGCTAGCAATAAAAAAGATTACTAGCATTACAGGTTATACTTCCTATTAGGGATGAGCTTCGTGTTCGAGTCGAACCCATGTTCGACTCGAACATCGGCTGTTCGCCCGTTCGCCGAATTGCGAACGATATGGGCCGTTCGCGCTAAATTCGTGTGGCGCGTCACGGCCCATAATTCACTGCGGCATCGCAGTGCATTGCTGGCTGATGATTGGCCAAGCATGCACTATGACCCGCATGCTTGGCCAATCACAGCGCCGTCAGTAGAGAGAGCTGTAATTGGCCAAAGCCAGGGTGGCTTTGGCCAATTATGGCTCAGGGGATTTAGTACACACCCCACACTATATAAGGCCGCCTGCACGGCGGCCCTGTGTAGTGTGTGTTCCGGTGTGCTGAGAGATAGAGAGAGAGAGAGACAGTGTCATTTGATTTGAGTTAGATAGATTAGGCAGAACAGTCAGTCAGTTAGCTGCACTTACAGTGTATTGTGTATATATATGCATCCCAGGTGTTGCATATATATATATATACACTGTATTCAGTTTAGCTAGATCCGTTCCTGTTATCTTCTATCTAGACTATTTACATTTAATGCAGTGCGTCCTGCTCACAGTGTTCAGCTAGATCCGTTCCTGCTATTTACATTTAGTGCAGTGCGTCCTGCTCACAGTGTTCAGCTAGATCCGTTCCTGTTATCTTCTAGACTATTTACATTTAGTGCAGTGCGTCCTGCTCACAGTGTTCAGCTAGATCCGTTCCTGCAATTTACATTTAGTGCAGTGCGTCCTGCTCACAGTGTTCAGCTAGATCCGTTCCTGCTATTTACATTTAGTGCAGTGCGTCCTTCTCACAGTGTTCAGCTAGATCCGTTCCTGCTATTTACATTTAGTGCAGTGCGTCCTGCTCACAGTGTTCAGCTAGATCCGTTCCTGTTATTTACATTTAGTGCAGTGCGTCCTGCTCACAGTGTTCAGCTAGATCCGTTCCTGCTATTTACATTTAGTGCAGTGCGTCCTGCTCACAGTGTTCAGCTAGATCCGTTCCTGCTATTTACATTTAGTGCAGTGCGTCCTGCTCACAGTGTTCAGCTAGATCCGTTCCTGCTATTTACATTTAGTGCAGTGCGTCCTGCTCACAGTGTTCAGCTAGATCCGTTCCTGCTATTTACATTTAGTGCAGTGCGTCCTGCTCACAGTGTTCAGCTAGATCCGTTCCTGTTATCTTCTAGACTATTTACATTTAGTGCAGTGCGTCCTGCTCACAGTGTTCAGCTAGATCCGTTCCTGTTATTTACATTTAGTGCAGTGCGTCCTGCTCACAGTGTTCAGCTAGATCCGTTCCTGCTATTTACATTTAGTGCAGTGCGTCCTGCTCACAGTGTTCAGCTAGAGCCGTTCCTGCTATTTACATTTAGTGCAGTGCGTCCTGCTCACAGTGTTCAGCTAGATCCGTTCCTGTTATCTTCTAGACTATTTACATTTAGTGCAGTGCGTCCTGCTCACAGTGTTCAGCTAGATCCGTTCCTGCTATTTACATTTAGTGCAGTGCGTCCTGCTCACAGTGTTCAGCTAGATCCGTTCCTGTTATCTTCTAGACTATTTACATTTAGTGCAGTGCGTCCTGCTCACAGTGTTCAGCTAGATCCGTTCCTGTTATCTTCTAGACTATTTACATTTAGTGCAGTGCGTCCTGCTCACAGTGTTCAGCTAGATCCGTTCCTGTTATCTTCTAGACTATTTACATTTAGTGCAGTGCGTCCTGCTCACAGTGTTCAGCTAGATCCGTTCCTGTTATCTTCTAGACTATTTACATTTAGTGCAGTGCGTCCTGCTCACAGTGTTCAGCTAGATCCGTTCCTGTTATCTTCCTACTGACAGGCAGGCTTGTCTGGTTACAGTATATAAAGCTACCTGAAGAAAATTACAGGTGTTCTATTTGATCCTATTAGTACCACGGTCAGGCAGCTAGACTATTTACATTTAGTACAGTGCGTCCTGCTCACAGTGTTCAGCTAGATCCGTTCCTGTTATCTTCCTACTGACAGGCAGGCTTGTCTGGTTACAGTATATAAAGCTACCTGAAGAAAATTACAGGTGTTCTATTTGATCCTATTAGTACCACGGTCAGGCAGCTAGACTATTTACATTTAGTACAGTGCGTCCTGCTCACAGTGTACAGCTAGATCCGTTCCTGTTATCTTCCTACTGACAGGCAGGCTTGTCTGGTTACAGTATATAAAGCTACCTGAAGAAAATTACAGGTGTTCTATTTGATCCTATTAGTACCACGGTCAGGCAGCTAGACTATTTACATTTAGTACAGTGCGTCCTGCTCACAGTGTTCAGCTAGATCCGTTCCTGTTATCTTTCTACTGACAGGCAGGCTTGTCTGGTTACAGTATATAAAGCTACCTGAAGAAAATTACAGGTGTTCTATCCCAGCTTAGTGCAGCTACAGGCCATTAGTATGTCTGGAAGGCCAAGAAGGAGAGGCAGACAGTCACAAGCCAATAAGAGAGGGCAAGCAGGCTCTGTGTCTAGTGCTGGTCGTGGAGACGGTGCATCCTCATCAGCACGTGGCCATGGGACACGCTTGGCCTTTTTTTCGGCAGCTGGCCGTGTTGAGCCGCAACATGCGGAAGACTTGGTCGAGTGGATGACCAAGCCGTCCTCATCCTCCTCATCCTCTCTCACCCATGCCCAGGGTGCTTTGTCTGGCAAAGCAGCGGCCTCTTCCCTCAGCTCAATGTCATCAGTGACTCCTTCCCTAGCTCCACCATGTCCTCATGAGGATTCCCTCGAACTGTTTGACCACAGTGTTGGGTACATGCTCCAGGAGGATGCCCAGCGTTTGGAAGGCTCTGATGACGATACTGAGCTCGATGAAGGCAGTAACATGAGCACGGACAGAGGGGGTGCCCAAGAAGGACAGCAATCTGGCAGTCATGCTCCCCCTGCTGCAGCATACTGCCAGGTTTGCTCCAGTGATGAGGAGGGAGGGGATGATGAGGTCACTGACTCAACGTGGGTGCCTGATAGGAGAGAGGAGGAGGAGGAGGAGGAGGAGGAGGCGGCGGCACATCACCAACGAGGCAGGATGCCCTCCAGGGGCCAGCCTAAGGGCAGCACATTGACTGCATCACACCCCAAAGCTCCACATGTGCAGGGCGCTGCAGTCTCTGCGCGTTATTCAAAAAGTTCTTTGGTGTGGGCCTTTTTTGAGACGAGTGCATCAGATCGCACCGCTGCTATTTGCAACATATGTCTCAAGCGTATCTCGCGTGGCCAAAACATCTCCCGCTTGGGTACCACATGCTTGACCAGACATATGTTGACCTGCCATGCAGTTCGTTGGCAAGCGTATCTAAAAGACGCACACCAAAGAACAAAGAGGATCTCTCCTTGCTCCTCATCAGCTGAGATTTCCAACCCCACTAGACCTTCAGTCCTCTCTGAGACCTGCAGTGAGAGGAATGAAGGTGTAGAATTAGGTGTGTCACAGCCAAGTACTTGTGGGCAATCTGCTTTTGGTACACCGACGTCAGATTGTACCAGGCAAATTTCCCTGCCCCAGCTGCTGCACCGCCGAAAGAAGTTTGCTCCCAGCCATCCACATGCCCAGCGGTTGAATGCTAGCTTGGCAAAATTGCTAGCACTTCAACTGCTGCCTTTTCAGTTGGTAGACTCTGCCCCCTTCCGTGAGTTTGTGGAATGTGCGGTTCCTCAGTGGCAGGTACCCAAACGCCACTTTTTCTCACGGAAGGCGATTCCGGCTCTCTACCGGCATGTGGAAGGCAATGTCCATGCCTCGCTGGACAGGGCGGTCAGCGGTAAGGTGCATATTACCGCTGACTCATGGTCCAGCAGGCATGGACAGGGACGTTACCTAAGTTTCACGGCGCATTGGGTGACTCTGCTGGCAGCTGGGAAGGATGCAGGACAAGGTGCAGTAGTGTTGGAGGTTGTTCCGCCACCACGCCTCCAAAATGCTGATTGTGACACACCTCTCTCCTCCACCCCCTCCTCTTCTTCTTCCTCCATGGCCTCTTCCTCGGAACCAGCGGTGCTCCGTAGGCGTTCAAGGGGCTACGCAAGTACGCAGGCCAAAAGATGCCATGCGGTGCTTGAGCTGGTGTGCTTGGGGGACAGGAGCCACACTGGGGCAGAGGTTCTGTCAGCTCTGCAGGGGCAGGTTCAGAGGTGGTTGACGCCACGCCAACTTAAGGCAGGAATGGTGGTTTGCGACAATGGCACCAACCTCCTCTCTGCCCTCCGACAGGGACAAATGACCCATGTGCCCTGTTTGGCTCACGTCCTTAACTTGGTGGTGCAGCGGTTCTTGGGCAGGTACCCGGGCTTACAGGATGTCCTGAGGCAGGCCAGGAAAGTCTGTGTGCATTTCCGCCGGTCATATAATGCCAGTGCTCGGCTGACGGACCTCCAAAAGGAGTTTAACCTGCCCAAGAACCGCCTAATCTGTGACATGCCCACCAGGTGGAACTCAACGTTGGCCATGCTGCAGCGGCTGCACACGCAGCAGAGGGCCATCAATGAGTACCTGTGCGACTATGGCACCAGGACAGGGTCAGGGGAGCTTGGTTTTTTTTCCCCACGCCAGTGGGCCATGATCAGGGATGCATGCACTGTCCTGTCACCATTCGAGGAGGCCACGAGGATGGTGAGCACTGACAGTGCATGCATCAGTGACACTGTCCCCCTTGTCCACCTGTTGGAGCACACGCTGCGTGGAATAATGGACAGGGCACTTGAGGCAGAACAGAGGCAGGAAGAGGAGGACTTCCTTAGCTCTCAAGGCCCCCTTTATACAGACAGTGTTCCTGCGTGCCCGCCGATCACACAGGAAGAGGACGAGGAGGAGGAGGAGGAGGAGGAATCCTCGTATTCGTGGTATCAAGGAGAAGGACCAATACTGGCTGGCAACCCTCCTTGATCCACGTTACAAGGGTAAGGTTGCGGACCTTATCTTGCCATCGCAGAGGGAGCAGAGGATGAAACATCTTCGGGAGGCCTTGCAGAAAGGTCTGTGCAACGCGTTCCCAGAGACTGGGAGGTTACAAACTCCTGTTTCTGGACAACGTGTTGCTGAGGCTTCGGTCAGTCAAAGAAGGAGCGGTGGAGAAGGTGGCCGTCTGACCGATGCGTTCAGACAATTTTTTGGTCCGCAGCCCCAAGGTATGATCGGTTCCAGCAACCATCGCCAGCGTCTGTTTTACATGGTGCAGGAATACCTAGGGGCAAGATCAGACTTGGACACCTTTCCCACCGAAAATCCTCTGGGTTACTGGGTCTTGAGGATGGATCACTGGCCAGAGCTTGCACAGTATGCAATTGAGCTACTGGCCTGTCCTGCATCCAGCGTTCTTTCGGAACGCACATTCAGTGCTGCTGGAGGCGTGGTAACCGATCACAGGGTGCGTCTGTCCACCGACTCGGTCGATCGGCTGACCTTCATAAAAATGAATGAGTCTTGGATCACCACCAGCTACCAAGCACCTGATGCTGATGTAACCGAATAATTTTTTTTGAAATCTCAGATCCCTTCAAAGACTGCCTATGCTGATGCTGAGTGACTATCCCTGAGTAATTATCCTCTTCCTCCTCAATCATCACGCTGATAGCTTGTAAGAACATTTTTGGTTCTGGGCGCCACCACCAGTGCCTAAGGCACAATTTTTCAGCCCCTGTTTAACAGGGGCGTGTAATTACAATTTTTGATGTAATACTTTGCAGCAGGGCTCGTTCCTGCATTCCAACTAGAGTGTCTGTGAGGGGTTGCAGTGTTGTGGCACCAGCACCAGTGCCTAAGGCCCAATTTTTCTGCCCCTGTCTAACAGGGGCGTGTAATTACAATTTTTGATGCAATACTTTGCAGCAGCGCTCGTTCCTGCGTTCCAACTAGAGTGTCTGTGAGGGGTTGCAGTGTTGTGGCACCAGCACCAGTGCCTAAGGCCCAATTTTTCTGCCCCTGTCTAACAGGGGTGTGTAATTACAATTTTTGATGCAATACTTTGCAGCAGGGCTCGTTCCTGCGTTCCAACTAGAGTGTCTGTGAGGGGTTGCAGTGTTGTGGCACCAGCACCAGTGCCTAAGGCCCAATTTTTCTGCCCCTGTCTAACAGGGGCGTGTAATTACAATTTTTGAAGCAATACTTTGCAGCAGGGCTCGTTCCTGTGTTCCAACTAGAGTGTCTGTGAGGGGTTGCAGTGTTGTGGCACCAGCACCAGTGCCTAAGGCCTAATTTTTCAGCTCCTGTTCAACAGGGGCATGTAATTACAATTCTTGATCTAATATTTCACAGCAGGGCCCTGTGAGGGCTTACAGTGTTGTGGCCACAGCAACACCTAAGGCCCAAATTTCTGCTGAGTATATAGGGCAGGACCCTACTTTCAAACATCTAACTTACAAACGACTCCTAC
This sequence comes from Aquarana catesbeiana, assembly GCF_042186555.1. NCBI lineage: Eukaryota > Metazoa > Chordata > Amphibia > Anura > Ranidae > Aquarana > Aquarana catesbeiana. The sequence continues at coordinate 158,370,971 of NC_133336.1, forward strand.
TTGCAAACGGAAGGAGACAACAGGAAGTGAGATGAAATCTACCCCTAGGAAGGGAAATTCTCTCCTGTAAGAGTTAATATGGGAAAACAATTTCTCCTTTCCACTGATGCTTTCCAATCCTTGTTCCACAAAAAAACCCAAATTTTCAAAAAACATTTTTCATTGGGACAAAAAAGTGAGGTGAAATCTTCTGAAGAGGAGGAAAGACAGCAAAACAAATGTCACAGGGGTGATAACCCTTCCCTATGTTTTCCAAAAAGCTTAGAAAAGATTTTTTGGCTGGAGCTAAACACGTTAAAAATGTTCAAAATTACAAACAGATTCTACTTAACAACAAACCTACAGTCCCTGTCTTGTTTGCACCGCCTGTATACTGCTGTTCAGAGTATATAGGGCCTGGTGGCCCCACACCTTTCCTTATTTTAATTTGGGTGCGGGGTTCCCCTTAATATCCATACAAGACCCAAAGGGCCTGGTAATGGACTGGGGGGTACCCATGCCGTTTGTCTCACTGATTTTCATCCATATTGCCATGACCCGACATGACATTAAACCCGCAAGCAGTTTTAAATGAGATTTTTTCCTTTAAAAATGACATTTGGTGCAGGGACTGTTCTAAACATGGGAAACACGCGTCACTTTACAGGCATACTATAGACACCCCCCAGGTACGATATTTAAAGGAATATTTCACTTTTTTTTTTTTTTACTTTAAGCATCATTAAAATCACTGCTCCCGAAAAAACGGCCGTTTTTAAAAGTTTTTTTTGCATTGATACATGTCCCCTGGGGTAGGACCCGGGTCCCCAAACCCTTTTTAGGACAATACCATGCAAATTAGCCTTTAAAATGAGCACTTTTGATTTCGAACGTTCGAGTCCCATAGACGTCAATGGGGTTCTAACGTTCGTGCGAACTTTCGGTCCGTTCGCGGGTTCTGGTGCGAACCGAACCGGGGGGTGTTCTGCTCATCCCTACTTCCTATACACCAATATGGAATAACGCAAACTATGAGGAAGTGCAGAGATTGGAGGGATTTGGGCTTTGGCAAACTCAGGGGCTGAGATATGTGGAACAACTGTTTTGGAACGATAAGATAAAATCATTTGCGCAAATATCTGAGGAATTCGGGATTCCAAGACAGAGGTTCTTTCAGTATCTCCAGCTTAGACATGCTTTTCATGTCCAGGCCCGTACATCTGTATTTAAGCTTAATGTCTCTAAAATAACAATATTGTTGAAGAAAAGGGATCAAAAGAAGGGACTTATCTCTAAAATATATGAGATATTGCAGTGTAAATTTAAGGAAACGGTAGTGGTGCCGGCTAGGTCGCAGTGGGAACGAGACCTGGGAGCACTGACTGACGCTCAGTGGTCGGAGGTCTTGTCTGCGATCCCAAAGGTATCTCTGTCAGCTACTCAAAAATTAACACAACTTTTTATTACACACAGATCATATTATACCCCCGAAAAACTATTTAAATGGAAACGCAGGGAATCCCCCTTATGCCCCCGATGCAGTGGTGCACCGGCTAATCTAATACACATGTTGTGGAAATGCCCCAAACTCCATCGTTACTGGCAGGATATAATTAAAAACATAAATAGCGCATTAGGTATAGAAATTTCACTAGACCCAAATTTATGTTTATTAAATATAGTGGAGGAACCAAATATTTCAAAACATACCCATACCGCAATGTTTCAGGCACGAAAGCTAATCGCTCAGAAGTGGATATCTATATACCCCCCAACGGTCGAAGAATGGAGAACACAAATAAAAGAAACCATAATAAAGGAGGAATTTATTTATACACATAGAGGGAGCCAAGATAAATTTGACGCTATCTGGAAAAGCTGGGTAGAGGCCTGGGACAATGAAAATAAAAGATGAATCAATATGGGAGAGGGACAATGTTGGGTTTGGGTAGAGGATGGGAGGACGGGGGGGGCTTTTGGGGTCGAGGGGGGGGGGAGAGATACAGCAGGGGGAGGAAATCTATTTTTGTTGTCGTTGGGTTTTGCCCCCTTCTTTTTTTTTCTTTTTTTTTTTTTGGGGCGGGTGAATGTTAGAAGCAAGATTATGTATCTGGAATAAAATGTATGGAGAAATGTATAACTTGTACTGCTATGAAAAGAATAAAAAAAGTACTGAATAAAAAAAAATAAATAAATAAAAATAAATTTAAAAAAAAAGAGCATGTAAAGAGCAAATAGCTCTTTACTATTACCACTATTTGCTCTTTACATGCTCTTGATGACCTTTAAAACAAGAAAAAAAAAAAAAAAAAGGATTCGTATTTCGTAATTTTTGTCTGAAATTTCGTACGAAATACGAATTTTCGTCAGGTTCGTTAACTTTTCGTAACAATTACAAATGTTCGTTATGATCAATTTATCATTATGAGGGGCTCCCACCTTCCCTGTGCTGTGCTGACTTCCTGGGTTTTTAACTTTTAGGTTTGTTAACTTTTCATAAAATTACGAATGTTCGTTATGATGAATTTATCATTATGAGGGGCTTCCACCATCCCTGTGCTGTGCTGACTTCCTGGGTTTTTAACTTTTAAGTTTGTTAACTTTTCGTAACAATTACGAATGTTCGTTATGATGAATTTATCATTATGAGGGGCTCCCACCATCCCTGTGCTGTGCTGACCTCCTGGGTTTTTAACTTTTAGGTTTGTTAACTTTTTGTAACAATTACGAATGTTCATTATGATGAATTTATCATTATGAGGGGCTCTCACAATCCCTGTGCTGTGCTGACTTCCTGGGTTTTTAACTTATAGGTTTGTTAACTTTTCGTAACAATTACAAATGTTCGTTAGGAATTTGGATCCGAAATTCGTAAATGAAATTTCGTATTTTGTACAAAATTCAGAAGCATAGCAATTTGTATTTCGGATCCTCACGAATGTACGAATTTACGGAAATTCGTACGAATTTTCGATTCTTACGAAACTAATCGCACATGTCTACCACAAACTTAGTGCAACTCAAGACAACAGGTTTTTGCATCTCCCATAGAGGTTTTTGCCCAGGCCAAGGCTCTCTCAGAAAGCAAAGATATCACAAAATCTACTTTGTTTCTGTCAGTGGAAAACGCCTGGGGCAGCATCTCAAAGTATATCTCAACCTGGTTGAGAAACCCTCTGTATTGGACTGGATCGCCCCCAAATCATTGGGGAAGTTGTGCGGAACCAGACATACCTCTTATAGAAATAATACTCGAGGCGGGTGCCTGCACAGAGACTGGAGCAGCAGCAGGGACGGTCTGCAACACAGGTTGTACCGGAGAAGCCTCAGTGGGAGATTCCAGGTGAGCCGTGCGACTCAGGAGCGTTTATAACGCCATGGCAAACTGATCCATGCGGTGATCCTGCTCATCCAATCTGGAAAAAATATTATCAACAAGTGTATTTACTGGATCTATGAATTCATGGCCTTCGCCTACTGTCAGAAACCATGAATCAGACCGAGACAGAAGTATTGTTAAATCACACTTGTTTAATAATAACAGTAAATAGAACAAACGTAGTCAAAACATAGCCAAAGTTTGGTAACTGGAACAGATAGTCAGACAAGCCAGAAAGTCAGGAAGCCAGAGATCAGCATAGTGGAACAGCAAGCAGGATCTGGAGCCAGAAGGAATGTCAGCCAAGCAAGTCTTTAACAGGAACACAGGAGATAGTCTCTGTGATGTTGACCAAGGCGAAGGCAGAGATCATCCGGGCTGAACAGCTTAAGTGGGCAGGACTGACGGTCAGGATATCATCAACAGGTGAGTCACTTTGGAGAGCTAGGAGCTGGCAATTAGCTGACAGTTGAGCGGCCAGCTCAGAGGAAAGAAAGGCTGAGCCCAGCCCTGACAGAGAGATATCATTGTGTACCTGTACAAATCATTAGTAAGACCTCATCTGGAATATGCAGTTCAGTTTTGGGCACCAGTTCTCAAAAAGGATATCGGGGAACTGGAGAAAGTGCAGAGAAGGGCAACCAAACTAATAAGAGGCATGGAGCAGCTCAGCTATGAGGAAAGATTAGAGGAACTGAATCTATTCCCTCTTGAGAAAGGAGATTAAGGGGTCCATATAGTGAACTTGGTGTTGAGTTATTCACTTAAGGTCATCACAGAGGACAAGGGGGCACTCTTTACATCTAGAGGAAAAATATGGAAAGGTTTCTTCACATTAAAAGCTGTGAAAATGTGGAATAGACTCCCTCCAGAGTTGGTTCTGGCAAGCTCAGTAGATTGCTTTAGAAAAGGCCTGGATTCTTTCCTAAATGTACATAATATAACTGGGTACTAACATTTATAGGTAAGGTTGATCCAGGGAAAATCCAATTGTCTCTTGGGAGATCAGGAAGGAATTTTTTCCTCTGCTGTAGCAAATTGGAACATGCCTTGCTGGGGGGTTTTGCCTTCCTCTGGATCAACTGTGGGTGAAGTATTGTGTATATGGGATTGTATTTTATTTTATTTTTTGGTTGAACTAGATGGACTTGTGTCTTTTTTCAACCTGTCTATGTAGCTATGTAACTATCTCATTTTAGCAACAGTGCTCCTCTGTTGTACCGACACTGCCAGACGTCCATCTCTTTTCCTGTAATAAGAACAGTTTGCTCTCCAAAGTCCTTTTCATTCTTCTCTCCTGATGTCACAACCTCAGACATGAATGGAATTCCAGACTCCTTTTCTCCAGCTTTGTCAGAAACAATAATATTTAACAGTCAGACTTCATGTAGGACTTTTTTAGCTCCTTGAATCAAAGAAACAATTCATCTAATATGTAATAAAAGGGGGGCATTATTAACTTTAGGCAGAAGCTTTTATATAAACTTTTACTCCTAGTTTTATAGAAACCAAATTTTTTCTTTCAACGCTGTCTGCGTCTACTTGAACAATGCAGTATATTCAAGCACTGCAGCACACCCTCATGGTAGTTGGCGGAATTACCCCAGAAATGTTTTCAAAGAAAAGACCAATTATTCTAGCCTGTGAGATGCTGCTGAAGCCTAATCCCGTTGAAATAACATTTTCTTTGCACCATTTGTAAATGTAATGTCTGTGTTGGTAAAGCTACAAAATATTGGATCCTACAGAACAAAGTGGAAATCCATCAAATTAATTTTCTGAATAGCCGTTTGTGATTAACCATTTTTAAAATTAAGCTGCTTTGTAACTGATCCACAGTGAGCACTTAGAGTTGTTTTTGCTTCACCTTTTGTATATTTCGGAGAATCTACTGGAGTTCCTGTCTTTGCCTGGATCATCTACCCTATGAAAGGACCTGCCTATTTGACCATCTGTTAATTCAGTGGTCCAGTCCTTAAGGTGAGCGAAGCGATTGCTTTGAAGGTGGAGGGTCTGTCACCATTATCTTCTTGAGTGTCACTTGGAATCCTCTTGGTGCTTGCTGGAACTTTTAGTCCTCTTCCCCTCACTTGTTGGACTTTTTTGTGATTGCTTTTTTAATACTGCATTTATCATTGTATTATTAATTTACCTGTTCTTGTGCTGCACCTTACCTTATGAATTTTCTGAATAGACCTTAGCTTTGACTACAGTTTATAAACTGTATTGTGTGTATTTGTTACATTTGTCCCATTGTTCAAGTGTGCTTTAGTGCCTTTTATTTTCACAGAAAACTTTAAGGCTTACATGTAGGTGGGGCCTAAGTTGGGTACTTTGTAGTATTTGGAAGAAATACTTGCACAAAGAGCATTTGGCACTTGGTTGGCAGTTACATAGTTACATAGTAGGTGAGGTTGAAAAAAGTCCATCAAGTCCAATCTATGTGTGCGATTATATGTCAGTATTACATTGTATATCCCTGTATGTTGCGATCGTTCAGGTGCTTATCCATAGTTTTTTTAAACTATTGATGCTCCCCGCTGAGACCACCGCCTGTGGAAGGGAATTCCGCATCCTTGCCGCTCTTACAGTAAAGAACCCTCTACGTAGTTTAAGGTTAAACCTCTTTTCTTCTAATTTTAATGAGTGGCCACGTGTCTTGTTAAACTACTTTCTGCAAAAAAGTTTTATCCCTATTGTGGGGTCACCAGTACAATATTTATAAATTGAAATCATATCCACTCTCAAGAGTCTCTTCTCCAGAGAGAATAAGTTCAGTGCTCGCAACCTTTCCTCATAACTAATATCCTCCAGACCCTTTATTAGCTTTGTTGCCCTTCTTTGCACTCGCTCCATTTCCAGTACATCCTTCCTAAGGACTGGTGCCCAGAACTGACCAGCATACTCTAGGTGCGGCCGGACCGGAGTCTTGTATAGCGGGAGAATTATTGTTTTATCTCTGGAGTTGATCCCCTTTTTAATACATGCCAATATTCTGTTTGCTTTGTTAGCAGCAGCTTGACATTGCATGCCATTGCTGAGCCTATCATCTACTAGGACCCCCAGGTCGTTTTTCATCCTAGATTCCCCCAGAGGTTCTCCCCCCAGTGTATAGATTGCATTCATATTTTTGCCTCCCAAATGCATTATTTTACATTTTTCTACATTAAACCTCATTTGCCATGCAGTTGCCCACTGCATTAATTTGTTCAGATCTTTTTGCAAGGTTTCCACATCCTGCGGAGAAGTTATTGTCTTGCTTAGCTTAGTATCGTCCGCAAATACAGAGATTGAACTGTTTACTCCATTCTCCAAGTCGTTTATGAACAAAATAAATAGGATTGGTCCAAGCACAGAACCCTGGGGGACCCCACTACCCACCCCTGACCATTCCGAGCATTCCCCATTTATCACCACCCTCTGAACTTGCCCTTGTAGCCAGTTTTCAATCTATGTACTCACCCTATGGTCCATGCCAACGGACCTTATTTTGTACAGTAAACGTTTATGGGGAACTGTGTCAAATGCTTTTGCAAAATCCAGATACACCACGTCTATGGGCCTTCCTTTATCTAGATGGCAACTCGCCTCCTCATAGAAGGTTAATAGATTGGTTTGGCAAGAACGATTCTTCATGAATCCATGCTGATTACTGCTAATGATACAATTCTCGTTACTAAAATCTTGTATATAGTCCCTTATTGTCCCTACCAAGAGCTTGATGTTAGGCTAACTGGTAATTCCCAGGGATGTATTTTGGGCCCTTTTTAAATATTAGTGCTAAATTGGCTTTTCTCCATCATTCGGTACCATTCCAGTCAGTAGACTGTCAGTAAAAATTACTTGACTTAGTTCGCCTAAGTCCCCTCAGATGCAAGCCATCTTGTCCTGGTGATTTAATAATGTTAAATTTCCCAAGTCTAATTTTAATTCTGTCCTCTGTTAACCTTGGAGGTGCTTTCTGTGATCTGTCATGAGGATAAACACTGCAGTTTTGGTTACTGAAGCCCCCCGATTCCCTTGTGAAGACTGAGGAGAAGAATAAATTCAATACCTTCGACATCTCCCCATCCTTTGTAACCAGATGTCCTTTATCATTCTTTATGACGCCAATATGGTCTGTCCTCCCTTTTTTACTGTTTACATACCTAAAGAATTTCTTGGGATTTTTTTGCTCTCCTCCGCTATGTGTCTTTCATGTTCTATCTTAGCCACCCTAATTGTACCCTTACATTTCTTGTTGCATTCTTTATAAAGTCTGAATGCTGAGGATGATCCCTCAACCTTGTATTTTTTGAAGGCCTTCTCCTTTGCTTTTATATGCATTTTTATGCATTTGTAGCCATTCGCTCTTTTAAATGTATTACCCAATGGGATACATTGGTTAATGCCCTTATTTAATATGCTCTTAAAGCAAACCCATCTCTCCTCCGTGTTCTTTGGTTTGCAGCAACAGATAAACTGGTCTTCAGCACTAATATCAATGCTGTAGTGACCACCAGCTGTAGCCATTGATAGTTAGAGTGAGAGAATGTAACCAGCACACTATGAATCTCCAGAATGGATCCAAAACTTTATTCAGGGATCACCTTGTTACAGCAGAAGCAACGTTTTGGAGCCTCACAGGATCCCTTCATCAGGCTCAGAAAACATTACTTCTGCTGTAACAATGTAGTCACTGTGACAAGGGGTGGGCAGGAGGGACAGCTGCCCTGGGCACTGTTATATCATGTGAGGTGGGGGAACCACAAGGAGATTGGGGGAGGGGATTTGTGTTGAGAAGGGGAATTTGGGGGGGGGGGGCAGAAGTTGGTAAGAATTATTCTAGGAGGGCAAATTTGGGAAGGTGTGTTAGGAGTGGTGATTTGGGGGATTTGTATTGGGAGGGGAGATGGGGGAAGAGGATTTGTGCTGCAGGAGGGTGGATTTGGGGTGTGTGTGAGATAAACCTAAATGGTGGAGGGGAATATAGTAGGGATGATTGGGGGTATTTGTACTAGGAGGGGAAATTTATATGGGGGATGTGTGCTAGGTTGGAGGATTGGGGGATGTATTTGGAGTTGGGGAGAAGGGATTTGTGCTAGGAGGGGGGGGTTTGTGTTGGGAGGGGCGATGGGGGAAGAGAATTTCTGCTGTAGAAGAATTTTTTGGGGGGGTTGTGAGATCAAATTAAAATGGTAGAGGGGAATTTATCTTATTTTTTGGGGGGAGGGGGTATTTTGCTAGTAGGGATGATTGGGGACTATTTGTACTAGGAGGGGAAATTTGTGGGAGATTTGTCCTAGGTTGGGGGATTAGGGGAGGTGAATTTGTGCTGGAAGGGAGGAATTTGGAGTTGGCGGGAAAGGATTTGTGCATGGAGGGGACATTTGAGGGGTAGAGGATTTGTGCTAGGAATGGAAATTTTTTTTTTTTTTTTGGGAGGGGGGATTTGTGATGGGGGTATATGGGGGAGAATGGATTTAAGCTGGGGGGACAGAGATTTAACCTGGGAGATGGGTAATTCAGAAGGAGGGTGGATTTGTACTAGGGGGGCGGGGGGATTTATGTTTATGGGTAAGCATGCAGGTTATGCTCATTTTTTTGAGGAAGAGGGGATTTTTGTTGACACATAATGCTCATACATCTTGGGGGGGGGGGGACACAACTTGGTATGTTGACCCTGGGGGCATTAGATGACTTTGCCCCGGTACTGATTGCAATCAGAAAGCTGTTCCTTCTGAGACACTGATGGAGTCAATTAGAGGATAAACGCCACTCCATCTGTATCTGTATGATGACACAGCGCCACTTACTGGATGGAAGAAAACTTGCACATCCTTTATTGCTGTCCCAGACGTGTTCACAAAAAGAAAGGTTATTTATAAATTACACTGTGGTAATTTTTTTTTACTTTCTTTTTTCTATCATTTAGGGAAGAGATAAGAGTTATTTAGTCTCCAAAACAGGATGTGTTCGTCGTTATCTGTGACTTTTCACACCTTTTATACATTAACTTTCATACAAGGCTTCTTAGAATTGATGTTTATTGCTCAGACTAATCCCGGTGTATATATATGGATATGTAGGCTGCTTTTCCTGCATGCCTGCCTTCCTTGGCATCCCCCCGTGTTTTGAATAAAAAATGGAGCTGTATCATTAAGACATTCCTCAGCATGCGTCAGAGGATCATATCCACGTTGAATGTGTGATAGTTGTGTCTCTCCCTAATGTTGTGAGGTAATAGAATAAACAGAAGCCCGTTTCCTGCCTCCTGGCCTGTGATTGGCTGGCTCGCCCTCCAGGAATGTCTGGACTGCTTTATATGGAACTGCTCAAAGCGACTCAGAAATCACTTGGAAAGAAGCTCGTCCAGGAGGAGGAATAACATTCATCTACATACCAGAGACCTGGAGACGCACAGCGACCTTGGCACAGAAGAATGTAAGAGGAATGCCTGCCTGCCTCACTTCTCTTTACTTCTTGTGCTACTGCATGAGAGCCTCTGCTTATGTCTGGAGTATAATTCGCCGGCTTATCGCTACTTCTAGCCTGTAGGGACGGTTACCTGATTCCATTCATAGTTTTGCAGCTAAATGTATGGAGATAAGTTTTATTACTGGCATTTTCATCGTTGTTTTTTTACTTGCTTTGGTTTTGTGTTTGAAGGTAGTTTAGTTATACTTTATATTGTTTTACTTTATCACTGTAAAAGGAAAATATTTCAGAAATGGGATTTGTCCCTGTATGAGATAGCACATTGTTTATCTGCAGATGTTTGTAAATACAATCCCTTCTGTACTGTGTATAGAACTAGCACAGGTACCAGGAACAAGTACAAGTAGGGCTCTTTTCCAGATCTTACACTCAATATGTAATTCTTTCTTTCTTTCTTTCTTTCTTTCTTTCTTTCTTTCTTTCTTTCTTTCTTTCTTTCTTTCTTTCTTTCTTTCTTTCTTTCTTTCTTTCTTTCTTTCTTTCTTTCTTTCTTTCTCTTTCTTTCTTTCTATCTTTCTTTCTCTTTCTTTCTTTCTTTCTCTTTCTTTCTATCTTTCATTTCCACTTTCATTCTCCTTATTTATTTCTGTCTTTCTTTCTTTTATCCTCTCTTTCTTTGTTTCCCCCTCTCATTCACTTTCTTTCTTTCTTTTACCCTCTCATTCTCTCTCTTTCTTTTCCCCTCTCTTTCCATCTCTCTCACTCTCTCCCGTCCCCCCTTTCTCTCTCTCTCTCTCTCTCTCTCTCTCTCTATCTCTCTCTCTTCCCCCCCCCCCTCTTCCACTTTCCCCTTCTTGTTCTCTCTTTCTTTCTTTTCCCCCCTCTTTCTATCTCTCATTCTCCCCTATCTCTCTTTCTTTCCCCTACTCAATCTTTCTTTTTTCACTCCCTCTCTTTTTCCCTCTAACTCTCTTTCTTCCCCTATCTTTCTCTTTTTTTCTTTTCCCCTCTCTTTCTCTCACTCTCTGCTACTCCCTCCCCCCCTCTCTTCTTCTCTCCTCTCCACCCCACTCCCTTTCTTCCCCCCTCTTGTTCTCTCCTTCTCTCTCCTTCTGTCTATACCCCCCCCCCCCCAGCTCTATCTCTTCCTTTTTTTCTCCCCCCTCTCATGCTTTCTTTCTTCCCCCTTTTTCTCTCTCTCCAATTCAATTCAAATAAGCTGTATTGACTTGACCGGTCCAAATACATCATTGTCAAAGTGATTGAGTTTGTTTGGTTTGGGGGGGGGGGGGCTCCAAGGACAATCTTGTGTGTGTGTGTGGTGGGGGGGAGTAAGGCATAATAAACAGGAGGGATGAATGAGTCCATGCAATGGATTTATAAGTCCACAGTTGTTTCTCTCTCTCTCTCTCTCTCTCTCTCTCTCTCTCTCTCTTTCTTTCCTGTGACTTTATCTCTTTTACTTCTATCTCTGCATTTTGTTTATTCTCCCTGTGCTTGTGTGGGTTTTCTCCAACATTCCAAACACATGCTTGTAGATTCACTGGCTCTGTCTAAATTGGCCCCAGTAGGTGTATGTATGCGAGTGAGATAGGGATATACAGTATGTATGGCGCTGCATATATAATGCCACTAATAAAGAAATAATACATAATTAAAGCTTTGTTATGAAATATTTAATTTTGACAAGTACAATGGACTGCTGTACAAGTTAGTGAGCTGGCTAGTAATGATAGCAGTAAACTTAAGTAATGTGTTGAAGCTTGATATTACCTTTATGGACATACTCTTTTTTTTTTCTTTTTTAGAACCCTTGATTGATTTTGCACAATGGTACTAACAAAGGGTATTTTCCTGTTATTAATGCTGGCAGTTCCCCACACAAAACAAGCATCAGGTATGAAATATTGAATGTTTTATAAACAAGTGATTCAGTTATCCTCTTTAATATCAATTGTTATTAATTGTGTGTTATTTTTTATTATTAATGTCAGTTTTTGATACTTTATGCCAGGCCAAAATAAAACATTATACATTCTTGAAGCATAGCATTTATATTCTATTTCTGTTGTGTCTTTTTACAACCTTCCTCTGGTGTTAGATTACTATCACAAATGTAAAGGCCATATGCAGTATGTTATGGAAATTTTAGTTTTATTGAATAGTGTTGATAGGAATTTTAGCTGGAAAATTATTAGATATGTTGGTCTTTCTTGATTAGTTTTAAACAATCTTCTCTTTTTACTACCACAGAGAATAGAGCAGATGACAACAGCGTCTTTGATCTGTTTGAAATAACTGGAATCAGTCGCAAGCCGAGCTCTCGCAAATCTCAAGGTGTTTCTTTGGTAAAGGGTCCTGATCCATCAAGCCCAGCTTATAGAATAGAGAATCCTAATCTTATACCTCCAGTGCCGGAGGAAAAATTTCAAGATCTGCTGGACAGTGTTCGAGCTGAGCGGGGCTTTATTTTATTGGCTACTTTACGTCAAATAAAGAAGACTAGAGGAGCGCTCTTGTCTATCGAAAGAAAAGATGGCACAGGACATGTTTTCAGCCTCACATCCAATGGGGAAGCTGGAACATTGGACTTGAGTATCAGCACAGAAGACAAGCAGCAGGTGGTGTCTGTTGAAGAAGCCAGGCTGGCTACAGGCCACTGGAAGAACATTACTCTTTTTGTGCAGGAAGATCGGGCTCAACTTTATGTAGGATGTGACAAGATGGAAAACGCTGAGCTTGATGTGCCCATCCATCATTTTCTCTCTGGAGACTTGGCAAGCACTGCTCAAATGAGAATTGCAAAGGGAGGTGTGAAAGATAATTTCCAGGTAAGTTAAGGCCAAAAGCTACAAGTTGGGAGTCTATGTAGGACAAACACATGGATCAGTAACTTTAAGGTGAAACGATGATTGCTATACAGTTCTTTGTATAATGGATGCTGCAAAGGATTATTGTCTATTTTTAGAAATCTTGCATACCTTATTTCTACTAAGACATGTTAGGATAAGATAAAAACTGACTCCTGGTTTTGTATTCACAGGGTGTTCTACAGAACCTGCGTTTTGTTTTCGGAACCAGTATGGATGTTATTCTTAGAAACAAAGGCTGCTCCAGCTGTAAGTATACACATGTGTGTATAAGAGATATGGTTGAATGTTAATATGCTGCTGATCTTTGACCATTTGGATCAGTTTAATATAGACAAGATATGGATTTCTGAATAATGCTTAACCACAAAAATCCTTTGCCAAAAAAACATCTGTCATTAGTAGAACATGGTTAGATCTGAATTTCAATAGGTTGTTTTCTTGTCTGTTTTTTGCTAAAAGAACAAAAAAAAAAAAAAAACAGTCAAAGGTGAATAGAATAAATAATAACAGCAGGTAAACATCTCTCATCTCAGGTTTAATGTTTTTATTGATGTTATTTTAGGTTTACAAGTGCCAAAACAAATAGGTTTATGTCTTTTTTAGGTATTAATATAACATGTCTTAAATGCTTGTGCCCTAATATGATTTCATCCACCCAACTGAATAGAAAAACAATACATAAAATATTTTTTTAGAATTGAACATATAAATAAATAAAATAAAAAAAGTACTTTCTCTAATGTGGAATGCAAAAATAAACAAATGGTGAACTTATTTTTTGTTACTGTTGCAGCAAATTATGATTTGGAGAACTCAGTCAATGACTCTCGTCCAGCTATCCGAACCAATTACATTGGACATAAGACAAAGGATGTTGATGGTGTATGTGGCATTTCCTGCGATGAACTGAAAAATATGTTTTATGAGATGAAAGGACTTAAAGCAGTGATCTCGAATCTCCAGGCAAAAATTCAGAAAGTTGTGAGTAAAATATAAGTTGCTTTTGATGATAAAGCTACATGGAAGTGATACAAGTTATATAATGTGGCCTTTTGTTTTTTTCAGACAGAGGAAAATATGCTTATTGCTGAAGTGGTGAAGGTTAAGGTGACACCAGGTGGTGTGTGCATGCATAATGGGGTCAAATATAACAACATGGATGAGTGGACCGTGGACAGCTGTACTGAGTGTACATGTCAGGTAATAATTTGTTTCCAATATCTCTCTTGCTCGTTCTCCCTTTCATTAGCCACTTTTAGCTGTTATCAGTAATAGACTTTGCAAATAAATTTAATAAACTGCTTGGCTAGATATAGTCAATATATTAGGAGGTTTCCTCCAGTAAAAAAAGGCACCTTTTCTGCTATAAAGGATATGTAGAAGTGAAGGTCCCCTCCTCCTAGAACACTTACCTATGTCGACCCCTACTTTGCCAACCATGTCTTTTGGTGCTTTCGGCCTTTTTTCAGAACAGAAAGTCCACACATGAACAAAAAACATTTACATTTTATATTACAGAGGGTAATATTCCTTTGGAGATGCTAAAATGTAGTTACTGATAATTATTGCAACAGCCTAGATGCAGTTTCATTATTGTTGGATGCTGATGACTACATTTTCATTCCAGAATTCAGTGGTTATTTGTCGGAAAGTTTCTTGCCCACTAATACCCTGCACCAATGCCACAATTCCTGATGGAGAATGCTGCCCCAGGTGTTGGCGTAAGTATCTATTTGCTACTGTGAAGAAGCATGGTGTTGTTCACAAAATTTTATTTGGCAGCTGCAACTTGTTATAGCACAATATACTAATAGTATATTTATTAAAAGCAGAAAGACCTTTGTTTTTAAAAATAAAAGTAGTTATGTAAAATTTAAAACAAAGCTCATTCTAATAGTAAAGAACAGGCTTTTGATCCAGCAGCATTTCTGATGTTCTTAAAACTGGTGATTCATACATTTAACATACCACCTTAAGCATTTTTTTTGGTAGAGGAGGTGTATCTACAGCCTTAGGCTCAACACCTCATTTTCAAAAAGCGTAATGACAAATATGCAGATATTAATCTTGTAAATGCTGAACAAGTTGATTCAGGACAGAGATAAAATAGCTATTGTGAAAGTAAGACAGCTGCAAGTGCAGAATTCCAAGAGTTAGGACCTGCTTGGTCCTGTGCACTTCATATTTCTGTTCTTTTGGCATGTATGGAACTTCTAGCCAACAGATTCTCAGCTTGTACAGATTATGATACTTTATGTAATTGCTTAAATAGCTTTTCATTTATGATTTATGTGTGTTTTTTTTTCTGTTTAAACATGCATTTCTGTATTTAATAGAATTAAACTGTTAAACTAACCATAATCCAGTGTCAAGCATGATGCATATGATACGTTGTATTATTAACATAAAAAAATACTGCGCTATATCACATAGATTAATAAATTGAAAATATAAATTTGAAAATATTATTATATCCTAAAGTAGATGAAAACAAAAGCAAAAAACCAAAGCAGCTGCTAAAGGTGAGATACACACGAGAATAATTAGGAACAGTAGGTAGCAACGCTAACAGCAGTAATATTTAACCCAAGTGCTTAGACATAAATTGTGATAACTAACATAAAAGTAGAAAAAATGTCCATCTGTATAGTTAGAAAGTGCTCAAAGCCTTAAGCCAATGTGGATATTCTTCCAATACACTGATTGGTGGATCCTCCACCGCACCCACAGTGATGACACCACACAGAATGCTCGCTTACCCAAAGGCAAGCTCTATAAGCCTGCGACCTGTTACCGGGCCAGGGCCTTTATCCAGAAGAAAATCAAGGGGGGCGATACTCCAGCAAACCCTACGAAGGTGGTCAGCAACGGTACAGATCTCGCCAAACACGGGTCACAAAGGCAGCCAGATTATATACCATTCAAATGCTTTTTCTTAATCGATATTTAGCTGTCACATGACCCAGCTCTTTCCCAGACAGTATTCTCTAGATGAAAGTCCTCGGTGTAAAAATGATCTGCGAAGCACTTGCTGCTGCTAATGTTAGTTATCACAATTTATGTCTAAGCACTTGGGTTAAATATTATTGCTGTTAGCGCTGCTACCTACTGTTCCTAATTATTTATGTTGTATTATTGTCACACAACAATAAATTAGATATAGAATCTATCACCTTTTAGAGATAGAATAATGAGTTGCCAATGACAGCATATCAAAAAGAGACATCACATTATCAAGACATATTGATCATTATAGATAACATCACCCATCATGCTTTTTATTCTTTACAGCAAGTGACTCTCCTGAAGATGGTTGGTCTCCATGGTCGGATTGGACTCCTTGCTCTGTAACATGTGGCCATGGTGTCCAGCAAAGGGGCCGATCTTGTGATAGCCTTAATAACCGATGTGAAGGGTCCTCTGTCCAGACCAGATCTTGCACAATACAAGAATGTGATAAACGATGTAAGTATTTGTTATACCCAGCAGTTAATTATTCAGTATATTAGGGGGAACAGATATATAAAAGCTAAAGTAAAAAAAAAAAAAGAGTAGAAGTGTCCCTATAGTTGCTCAGATTCCAACTGTAGCTTATTAGAAATATTTTAATATATGGGGAACAAAAGCATGTATTCTGATTTTTTCCCAAAATGTCCCCTATTATGCAAATCTTAGTCTCTTTTATGAAGTGGTGTTTAAATTAGTGATTTGAACTTCTTACAGATATCAATATTCACCTAGAAGGCTTTTGATATTTAGAGTTCATATACATAGTAGGCGAGATTGAAAAAAGATAAGTCCATCAAGTCCAGCCTATGTGTGTGATTTTATGTCAGTATTACACTGTATATCCCTGTATGTTGTGGTCGTTCAGGTGCTTATCTAATAGTTTTTTAAAATTATCGATGCCCCCCGCTGAAACCACTGCTTGTGGAAGAGAATTCCACATCCTTACCGGTCTTACAGTAAATAAATCAGGATAGGGTTTAATGGTACACACATTCAGAGTTTAGATATGTTTATTCTTAGTAATATACTATGCAAAGTAATAATCCTTGTTTTTTCTTTAAATAGAAATACAGAGTGTAAATTTATCTTTTCAGTTAAACAAGATGGTGGATGGAGTCACTGGTCACCATGGTCCTCATGCTCTGTCACTTGTGGAAGTGGAATGATGACTAGAATCCGTCTTTGCAATTCACCTGTTCCACAGCTGAATGGCAAGCATTGTGTGGGTGAAGGAAGAGAGAATAAGCCATGTCAAAAAGATCCTTGTCCAAGTGCGTACCATTTTTTTACATTGACTTTATTTACCCTGTGATCTTTGTAGGCAAATATGCACCATGATTCAAATACCACCCTGAAATTATTTGAGGGAAACAAAGAAATAAGTTGTGTCAAGTTTCCAGAGTTTGAGAAATTAAATTCTTGTAAAGGTCACATTAGTGAAAAGTTTCTCTCTTGACAGATCTTTCTTTGTTTATACCATGAATAGTAATTGTAGACAGTATGGAGGAACAATTAAATCTGAGTTATGATATTTTTGTTCTAGTTAATGGTCAGTGGGGACCATGGTCACCCTGGGACATTTGCAGTGTGACATGTGGAGGTGGTGTTCAGAAACGAGAGCGTCTCTGCAACAATCCCAAGCCCCAGTTTGGTGGTAAAGCCTGCCTTGGAGATAATGCTGATAGCCGCATTTGCAATAAGCAGGACTGTCCCATTGGTAAGTCATTAAAATACAAATAATTTAACATTTTCTGTTTGCCCTTATCCACCAGGCTAATTTTCCTGTTGATTAACCCCAATTTAGATGGATGCTTATCAAATCCTTGTTTTGCTGGAGTTACATGCACAAGCTTTGATGATGGCTCTTGGCAGTGTGGTGCTTGCCCTACAGGGTATAGAGGAAATGGTGTTGAATGTACAGATGTTGATGAGGTGAGTTGCAAAAGTTTAACATATTTTTATTAACAATCCAGTGTGATAGGCCAACAATAGGAAATGAAATCTTTAAATTGTGTCATTATTTTTCCTTATAGTGCAAGGAGGTGCCCGATGCTTGCTTTAACCTTAATGGAGTGCACAGATGTGAGAATACAGAGCCCGGGTACAATTGTCTTCCCTGTCCTCCACAATACACTGGCACGCAACCATTTGGCAAGAGTATTGTGGATGCCAAAGCAAACAAGCAGGTAACTTTTATTTCTGTCTCAGTGGTTTATTTCTTTCATTGTGCACAATCTAGCTAAGTGACTAGAATAATTAATAAAGAACTGTATTTTAAGTTCAATTTAGCATAGTTTTTTCACAAAATAAGCATTATCCCTGATGTTTTATTTTTCACAGTGATGTAATGTACCTGATTCTGGAAGGGTTTCCAAAAGAGTTGGAGAAAGATAAAAAACAAAGAGTATAGTGTTTTATTTTGGTGATTCTGTGCATATATATCTATGTCTATATCTATCTATCTATCTATCTATCTATCTATCTATCTATCTATCTATCTATCTATCTATCTATCTATCTATCTATCTATCTATCTATCTATCTATATATATATATATATATTAAAAGTTTAACAAGTATATATTAATATAGAAGTATATTACAGTGGTTCCCGTAATGCATTCTCTACGTTGGGGGGAAAAAACCTTCTGCTTTCAGCCCCCCCAGACCCTCCTTGACTTACCTGAGCCCAATTACAATCCAGCATTGTGCCCAAGAGCAGCAGCTCCTCTGCACTCTCTCTCCTCACTGGAGATCGAGGCAGCAGTGGAAGCCATTGACTTCTGCTGCTGTCAGTCACAGCCGGTGAAGAGGGGGTTGAACGGCACTTTGTGTGTCAGTGGACACAAGGAGCGTGGCTCAGGAGCGAAACCCGCACAAGTACCCCCATAGTTAGCGGCTTGCTATGGTGGGCACTCGGCAGTGAGGAGGAGCCAGGAGCATCTGCGGGGGACCCAAGAAGATGAGGAAAAAACATTGCACAGTGCAGGTAAGTATACCTTGTTTATTATTTAAAAAAATGTTTTCCTTTAGAATTACTTTATTTAAATATGATCAGATAATAATAGGATATTAATATAAGATCTAGTTTATGATTTATATAAATACATTAAAAATGGTAATATATAATACACAATATGATAAAGTATAACACAAAATGATAATAATGCATCTGTTTGGATATATGGGCAGCACAGTGGTGTAGTGGGTAGCACTCTCACCTAGCAGTAAGAAGGGTCACTGGTTCGAATCCCAACCATGACACTACCTGCCTGGAGTTTGCATGTTCTCCCTGTGCCTGCGTGGGTTTCCTCTGGGCACTCCGGTTTCCTCCCACACTCCAAAGATATACTGGTAGGTTAATTGGATCCTGTCTAAATTGTCCCTAGTATGTATGAATGTGAGTTAGGGACCTTATATTGTAAACTCTTTGAGGGTAGGGACTGATGTGAATGTACAATGTATATGTAAAAGCGAGGGCGTAAATTGATGGTGCCTGAAATAAATAAATATATAATACCATTTAAAATAAAATGTAATTTACTTTTTTATGAAGCACAGAAATGTTTTAGAAGTCTGATCTAAAACATCTTTTACTGACTCTTGATCTTTCTGTTATAACAGGTCTGCATCCCTCGGAACCCATGTCTTGATGGAACACACAATTGTAACAAGAATGCAAAATGCATATACCTTGGCCTTTACTCTGATCCCATGTTCCGTTGTGAATGCAAACCAGGTTATGCTGGAAATGGCATTATATGTGGTGAAGACACAGACTTGGATGGATGGCCTAATGAAAACCTTACGTGTGTTGACAATGCTACCTATCATTGCAAAAAAGTAAGATGATTAGACTACTTGTATGTAGAAAACAGAGAGTATACAGAGAGCCTCGCAATGCTGTCAGTTATAAACACATAATAAAATGCAAAATTCTCTTTTGTAGGATAACTGCCCTAATCTCCCCAACTCAGGCCAAGAAGACTATGATAAAGATGGAATTGGAGATGCCTGTGATAGCGATGATGATAATGATGGAATCCCAGATGACAGGGTAAGAAAACAAAGACTATATTCATGTTTTTCATAACTGCTAAGCTTTGGATTTCTCTGCTTCTTGTTGAGTTAAACAAAACAGCAGGAATGTAAACACTGCTTCTCTTTTCAAGCAGAAAATATCATAAGGTTGTGAAATTTGCCCAGTAAATTGTGAAATCTTTTGGCTAGGTTAATACTATAAAGTGTTTTGCTAAGAGTGGACTTTGAAAGTGAAATTGACCCCGAGCTTCCTGCAAACAGCAGGGTAACAAAGTTTGCAACAGGCAGATGTTACCTTCCTAAAATCCTATGCACACATTCTGGCATTTAAGTGACATTTTTCAACAAGACCTACTAAACTTCAGAGGCGTTGCTAAAAATATCACTTGTCATTAAACATGAAAACCTGTATGCCCTATGAAAACTAAAACATACTCAGACTGAACTAGATAGAGAGCTTTAGTTGGCTTAGTTACTTGAAAGTATTTTTTTTTGTCTAGCAGGACTATTTAGTAGTTTGAGTTCAGTTATGCTTCAGAAGTGTTTTGGAGCATTGTTTGTTCAGAGAGAGAGAAGTCATCTGAGATTATTTAGACATCTTATGTGGATACCACCTAGGGGCTTTGAGGTACACCCAGAAAACACCAGACAGATTATGTTCCCCATTTGGCCAGAGGATACTTCTAATCCGCTGTGAAGATAAAGACCCTGTTGCTAGAGAAACATTGTACTGGCTTGTTTTTCCTCTTACTGCACTACAACAGAAGAAAGTTTGAAATATGAGATACAGTAATTGTAACACATTACTTTCTTTTACAGGACAATTGTGCATTTATATACAACCCTGCGCAGTATGATTTAGACCGTGATGATGTCGGTGATCGCTGTGACAACTGCCCATACAACCATAATCCAGACCAGGCTGATACTGATGGCAATGGGGAAGGAGATGCCTGTTCTGTGGATATTGATGGAGATGGTTCGTTTTCTACTAATTCATTCATTCAATTTGTCTGTACTATTTTCAATTTGCCAGTTTAAATAGTGTCACAGCAAAGCATATATTTTTATATGACCTAAGACATTAAAGCGGTTGTAAACCGATGGGTGTTTTTTTTTTTCCGGATCTGCAAGGTAAAGGCATAAAGTGCTAGTATGCATTACATACTAGCACATTATGTGAAACTTACCTGAAAACGAAGCCCTCCAGCTCTGTGATGTAGTCGCCGGAGGCAGCGTCCATCTTTACCCGTCTTCCTGCAGACTCTGACTTGCAGGCCGGTGCACGTTTAGGAGATATTTACAGTACCTATAGGTAAGCCTTATTATAGGCTTACCTGTAGGTACAAAGTATGCCTTTGAGTTTACTTCTACTTTAAAGATTTTGCACAAGACAAGTACAGATAATGCATAATGTTGAGCTTATGTGTTCAGTCTACTACATTTTTCAGAATCACGCCTCCAGATCTTGCTGTTAGAGTCCCTTTAAAATATTGTGCTTAATTTATTTTGCCTGTGTCATCTTACTACAGGTATTCTCAATGAAGCAGACAACTGCCCTTATGTATACAATGTAGACCAGAAGGATACAGATAAAGACGGCATTGGAGACCAGTGTGATAACTGTCCCTTGGAGCACAATCCAGATCAGGTAAAAACTGTGTTTTCATTTAGCATGAATTGTGCTTCATAAACTATGGAGTTAAAGGAAAAAAAAACTTCTCCACTTCAATTATCCAAGTTCCAGCTGTCTTTTTTTAAGTGCAGGTTAGAAAATGCTAGTTCGAATCTGATGTATTTCTATATGCAGTCATTCCTTTCTGCAATTTTTTAATAAATAAACCTCACAGTTTCACATTGTGAACCTCTGGTTTAATCTTCATAGCGCTTAAGGTCTCCCTGTACCATACATCAATCTATTAGCTGACCTTAGGCATCACTAGTATAGATCTTCCAGTCTGTGCCACTCTGCTCATCATGGATTAGTTATGTTTGCAAAATCCCCCCCGCTTTAATCTTACTTTATCATTTAGTTATAAGCTGAACACGCATATAAATTCCAGTGCTTCACACAGACAGGGTTTTCTGCTTTCAGTAGATCATTTCCCACCAAAATATAACTACATAATCTCTACAACAACTTTATTGTTTGTAAACCACCAGCTTTAGTAATTGCGCTCCCAAGACCGAGAGGATTTCTTGTACTAAGACATTGCTTGGCAGTGTACCACTTTACGGACTTACTAGGTACCAGCAAGAAAGCAGCACGAGTTTTCCTAATTCCCTTTTCCTTTCATTTACTTACGACTAAAAAGCTTGTGTACCCAATTCTACTTCAATATATAATCATAAGCTTAGTTGTACATATGTCAGTGACTATGTATTATTGTCTAAGCAGATATTTGTGGGAACATACGAGATTACTTCTGCTCCATGTCACCATCAAACAGTGGCCTAACATTTTCTTGTCGTTGATTCTATTCCAGACTGACTCTGACTCTGATCTCATTGGTGATAAATGTGACAGCAATGAAGACATAGATGAGGATGGTCATCAGAATAACCTGGACAACTGTCCTTACATTCCCAATGCCAATCAGGCTGACCATGATAAGGATGGCAAGGGTGATGCTTGTGATCATGATGATGACAACGATGGCATTCCAGATGAAAAAGATAATTGCAGGCTGGTGCCTAATCCTGATCAGATTGATAGTAATGGTAAGATGAATGTTGAAGGATCTTATGAATTTTATGAAGGTGCAACCAATGCATCTGTCAGAATGTCTTACAATAAGAAAATACATGAGACTAATCTTTCTCAACTTTGATCTTTCTCCACTAGGTGATGGACGTGGTGATGTCTGTCAATTTGACTTTGATAATGACAACATTCCAGACGCTGAAGATGTTTGCCCTGAGAATTATGAAATTAGCACAACTGACTTTCGTAAATTCCAAATGGTGCCTCTGGATCCAAAAGGAACATCACAGATTGATCCTAACTGGGTGGTCAGGCACCAGGGAAAAGAGCTGGTACAGACTGTTAACTGTGACCCTGGCATTGCTGTTGGTAAGGACCAGTTAAATGGAAAGTATAACATATTTTAGTGAGCACAGGTTTTGAGTTCTTACAGTAGTCTATAACTAAAAAGTAATTTTTGATGTGACTAGTAGTCACTGAAGGCACTGCAAAGCAGCAAGCAGAGCCTGTGCACTGAGCAACAATGGCTGCCCCCATGTACATACATAGTTACAAATCATATAACTAAGCAAGGTTTTGAAAACCTTAAAGGTACCTGTAGTACCCTGTACTTGTATTAAAAGGTATCCTGTTCTCTTTGTATTTCTCCCTTTGTGTGAAATACCTGGCGATCCTGCCAGTCCCTCTGCTTTCATATTTCAAACTGACCACGCTATTGGAGGACACATCCCAATGTGTCCTCCAATATTCAGACTTCTGCTGCTCCCCCCCCAACAGCCATTCAGTGGGTATATCAGTGTGCTGCTGT
Source organism: Aquarana catesbeiana (assembly GCF_042186555.1). NCBI lineage: Eukaryota > Metazoa > Chordata > Amphibia > Anura > Ranidae > Aquarana > Aquarana catesbeiana. The sequence continues at coordinate 158,394,181 of NC_133336.1, forward strand.
TTCTCTGAACCCCACCTCTCCAAGCCCTTATGCAGCTAAGAACTGAGATTATGTGATCCCTTATAAAAAAAAAAAAAAAAACATTTAGAAATATATATAGATATATACATCTATATAGATATATATATACATTTTTTAAAGCATGTGGAAGCTGCACCCATTGTTCAATCAGTGCAGTGCAATCTGGTCATCCCACTGACCGAATATAAGAAAAAGTCCACAGGATTGCTGCACTTGAAGTTTCCTTATTGAACAAGCAGGAATTACATGAGTAACATGATGTGGAAATAGATTTCCGTTTTGGGCTCACAAGCTTACACCCTTCATCAGATCAAACACACCTCTAAAGTTCCAACTACACATATGACCGTTTAAATACCTTTACACATTTTGAATCAACTATGTGATCAATTGCATTAATTGATTGATCACATAATTGATTCCAAATGTGTAAAGGTATTTAAACGGTGTACTTTTTTATAGCTATAGATATATCTATATAGATATATCTATATCTATATAGATCTATATATAGATATATATATCTATAGAGATATATATATCTATATATAGATCTATATATATCTATATATACATATGTATAAACAAACGTTTTCCCTTTTATTTCTCTTTCAATCTCAATGTAAATTTAAATGTATGTAATTTAGAAACAGAATAAAGGGCCACTTTTTTTTTTCTTTTAAGGTTTTGATGAGTTTAGTTCAGTGGATTTCAGTGGCACCTTCTTCATCAACACTGAGAGGGATGATGACTATGCTGGCTTTGTGTTTGGCTACCAATCAAGCAGCAGATTTTATGTGGTTATGTGGAAACAAATTACCCAGACCTACTGGGACATAACTCCCACTAAAGCTCAGGGATACTCTGGTCTCTCTATAAAAGTTGTAAACTCAACAACAGGACCTGGAGAACACTTACGAAATGCTTTGTGGCACACAGGCAATACACAAGGACAGGTAAGTGGCTCTTTATCATTTACCAGAAACATTTGATTACATTTACTTAGTACTGCATCATGCAGGAGATGATTTAGAAAAAGATAAATGTCACCTTTCCCAATATTAAATACCTTTCATGCCAATTTGTGTTTTATAGGTTCGTACTCTGTGGCATGACCCTCGTCATACAGGATGGAAAGATTTTACTGCTTACAGATGGCATTTAATCCACAGACCAAAGACTGGATTCATTCGGTAAGAAAGAAAATGTTTTCTGTCATTGCCATATTTGGAAACTAGAATTAAAAGAAATATTAAGCTGTGCTGATGATTTAATGCTATCTCTCTTTTTTTTTAGTGTTGTAATGTATGAAGGGAAAAAAATCATGGCTGACTCAGGACCTATTTATGATAAGACATATGCTGGAGGAAGATTAGGACTGTTTGTATTCTCACAAGAGATGGTGTTCTTTTCGGATCTTAAATACGAGTGCAGAGGTGAGTAACTCAAATGTTTTATATGTATTATAATTGCACCATGATAAACTTGCATGGTAAAAACTGATGTGATTTAATAGATTGTATGCAGTTTTTTTTCCATGCAAGTATAATATAGGGCCCCAATCACTTATATAATTTTTACATGAAGGGGATATGTTTAGCCTAAAGGCAAACTGTCAGGAAAAAAGGCATCACCCATTGCTGACTTGTTTTCAAGGTGGAAGGCCCATGACTGTCATCTTTATCTGTACTTTTCTTGTTAGTAAGCCATTCTGACAGAGCAAACCTGTGTTCAATAAAGTGTTGTGAGACCAAGAATGCCTATTCTTGCTCCATGGCAGCAACTCATCAATAGTGAAGCAAGGATGATTATAGCTCTGTGCAAAAAGTTTAACAAACTAGTCATTATTAGCAGCCACAATCAGACCTTCTGATGATAGAAAATGGGAGCTGTGAACGCTGACCTGTTTTGGAAGTCACATACTTCAGAGCTATCATCCTGGTCTTATCTTCACTGCTTACAGAGGCGCTAGCTGGGAAAAAGCATGTGCGTATCAGGTGACTTGTTGGGTGAGGTAGAGGTCAGTGACTTACTAGCTAATGAACAATGAGGATTACAGCCACATAGCATGTATTTCCAAAAAGGTGTTGGGAGTGGCAATTTTCTTACATTTATTCTGACAGGCTTCTTTTGCAAGAAAGAGTAGTAAGGCACAACTATAAATCTCAAATAAAGTTCACTTTTCTCTGGAATTCTGCAGATCTGTTTGCTTATTGGTAAAGGTGCTTAAAGGTAAAGGTAGCTGTCTAACAAAAGGACCATATCTCGTCCTATTTTATGATAAGCACAACTTGTTCTCATTGAGATTATCATAGTGCTAGCCACACTCATGTTTGCATAGTTAAAGAGTATACAGGGCAGGGGTACATTTAAAGGATGAGAGTCTTCTGATTACAATGAAAGTAATGACTGTATGAGATTGATTTAGTATATAGTTTAATAATATTATTTTTCCTCTTTCTTTAGACTCATAAACCTGGATCATATGCATTCAGTGAATGTTAAGGAACCCTCATAGCACTTTTGAAAATGTTAGATGTGTATCATTTCTCAGATGCTTTCTTCCATCCATTTTTTTATTTCTTGTTGAAGCAAAAATAAATCCACTCCAAGGACTTGTAACTAAGGAAGCAACTTTAACTTATGAAAATGATTGGCTAATTATGAAATATTTTGATCGATTGCAATTTTATGCTAGGCACAAATCTGCCATAATGAAATAGACATTCATGAACAAGTGCCTCATTGAAGATGATTTACAGAAAGGAAAAAAAAAGAAAATAGACATGATCGCATATGATACTGCCCTTAAAAATACAACAGGAAAAGCTTTGGAACTCTGAGTGCTATGTATTGGAAATTGAACAAAAAAAAAACCGATTGCAAATAGTGCACATAAATGTCTTTTACAGGAATGGTTACTTCATTGCAAAAAAAAGGAGAGATGTGTTCATTTAAAAAAAGAAATATCTCTTATGGAGAGGCAACTTTCTGCTATTCAGAATGGAGTCACCAGAGTATAAATAGATAGAATACAGATGTAGATATGACTGTCATAAAATGTATTGGAGTGTGAGTGTATGCTTAAAGTGGAAGGCTGTTAGTGATATTGCAGCATGGATGCTAATGTCGGACTGTAAGTGTGTATGTACATATAGTATGTGTGTGTGTGTGTGTGTGTGTGTGTGTGCGCTTATATTTTAGTGTGCATCATATGAACTGTGTATTCAAGTTATGCACTTCTTCATTTGTAAAACAAAATGCAATTACTCTAACTTGGTACAGCACAGTTCGGGCATACACAGTATGTTACATGTGTGTAAATTGCTTAAGAAAGACAGGGAGACAAACAGAAAAGATAGTTGAAAAAATCTATACAGGTAAACATTTTTAAAAAAGACAAATAAATTGTCTTCATATTGAAAAACGAAAAACAAAGGTAGGTCAGATCTAGTTCTAGTTGTTTATTTTTTAAATACAGTTCAGGCTGCACTATTAAAATGTTTCTTCAGGCAAGACTGCATGTTGATTTTGCTAAGGAACCGGAGGGAGAGCAAGGCAAGAGGGGTGGAGAGTTAGGTACAGCACACTCTCTGTACTAAATGTAAACCATATGTCTCCATATAGCCATATAACACCCTAATTACACTATGGCAGGTAGACAGTCTTTCTCCGCTTAAGTACAAAATAATTAAGAGTAAACCAGCAGATTTAAAACTTCAAGTACAATATTACCTCATTGTGTGACTGAGATTCAGAAAATGTTTTTGATTTTAAGAGCAGAAAATTGGAGAGATATTTAACAAGTATAGAAAAAATCTACTGTAGTGTTAATCAGTTCTGTATATAGTTACAGTGACTGAGTACCCCCAGGAAAGTATTTAAACTTGTTTTTAATAAAGAGTTTTGTGATATTTTTTCTATATTTTAGTAATTACAGTGCTTTTTTGTATAAATGATTTTTATTTGTATTGCTGATTAGTGTTATGGGTATTTTGTAGATATGCTATTTAAATAATTTATCAGGAACTGCTTCCTGTAGTGTCTTTACTCCTATTTGTATAAACGATTTTGCACTTGAAAAGAGCTTTGCAATATCTGTCTCATTTTTGTAATATCAGTGTATACTTTTGTGATACAGAAAGAGAAAAAAATGCCTTTTGTATACATTTTAAATTTGAATGTGTTTTTGTAAATTATACAGAAAATGTTTTCATTAAATATATAATAAAACATAAAAGGCATTTGTCATTTTCTTTAGGTAACATCTCAGTTGGTAGTGTTATTTCCTGGTCAGGTGTAAGGTAGCAGGATACACTCTGTAAAAATGTGAAATAAAATAGATTTTTCTCACAGATTCGTATTTTTAAAGGGGTATGCCATTTTCAGGTAATAAAAGGAAATCTACCTAAAAGGAGAGTAATGCCTGGTGACTATCCTGTTGGAGCTAGCAATTTTTCTTCAGATAATTACCACTTGCTTACTGGGCACTTCTATCCCCCTTCTTGCCCAAGCCAACTTTCAGCGCTCTCACACTTCACACTTTGAATGAAAATTGCATGTACATGCAACACTATACCTAAAACAAAATTTTTATCATTTTTTTCACACAAATAGTGCTTTCTTTTGGTGGTATTTAATCACTACTGGGGTTTTAATATTTTGCTAAACAAACAAAAAAAGACCGAAAATTTTGAAAAAAAAAAAATGCTTTTCATATTTTGTTTTAACTTTTTGCAAGCGGATAATTTTGCTCCTTCACTTATGTGTGCTGATGAGGCTGCACTGATGGGCACTAATAGGCTGCACTGAGCCTGGGCATTGATGAGGCGGCACTGATAAGTTGCACTGATGAGGCGGCACTGGTGGGCACTGATAGGTGGAGAGGTGGCACTGATAGGTAGCACTGATGATGAGGCACTGATTGGCAGCACTGATGGGCACTGATAAGTGGCACTGGTGCACTGATAGTGGGCACTGATATGTGGCACAGGGGGGCACTGATCGCACTGATTTGCAGCACGATCAGAACCGGTGTCCCTCTAACAGCAGCCGTGGCTTCTTTTTCCTTACCACTGACAGCTTGAAAGAAAAAAAAAAAAAAAACAATAACCGGTATTTGTTTATTTCCGTGATCAGCAGTCATTGGCTGACAGCTGATCATGTGGTAAAGGGACTGCTGTGATTGGCCCTTTACTCGATCTATGATCAGCCATGTCTCACGGAGATGGAGAGGGGGCACTCGGGAAGCGCGAGAACGGAAGGACGTTTATGGAAGCCTTCCCAGCAATTTAAACCTGCGATGTAGCCGTCTTTCAGGTAGAGCGGACGGCAAGTGGTTAAGCCCCTCGTTCAGAAATTTTCAGAAATCAGTTAGGGGTTGTTTCCTCCAGATATAAAACTCCCTACTACCCATAGGGAGGGGAGTTTTATAGAATTACTTATCAATGTTTCATTCTAGCGCTTCGGATCATTAGTGACCCTTTAATGTAAAAAAGTGCTCACTCTTACTAAGGAATCCATTTAGAATAGCATTGCTGTTTACGCCAATCACCCAAATGCTGGTAACTAAAACGACAATAAGATATATATTTCACAAATATATAACAACCCTCAATAGTGAAGTTCAACCTTAAAATGAGACTAAAGGTATTTTTTTTTTATTGAGGTAAAAAAGATGTTATACATACTTGTTTTGTGCAACGATATTACACAGAGCAGTCCCTTACCTCCTCTTTAGTGGTCCACCACCGGCACTGTCTGCACTTTCTTTCTCTGGGTGCTTCGTAAGAAAGCCAGGTGCTAAGGGGGCAATTGTGCACATGCTCCAGAGTCAGCATTGGTAAGCCATGTCCTCACTCCCTCTTCACAGGAGTTTGGCTGACAATGGTAGGAGCTTATGGTTTCCACTTCCGTCAGTGCTTCCTGTGAGATCAGGAAGTGAGGGGAGCGATGCTGCAACAGGACAATGCTAGAGCGGTAAGAGGAATCAGGTAGGTGTTTAGGAATGGGTAGGATAGGTGGTATGAAGTTTCTTTAACTTAATGCAGAGAATGCAAGATAAAAAAAAAAAATGTTGACATTTGAACCACTGTAATTCTGTTTGTGCTTGGAAAAATTAAAAAAAATATATTAATATATAGATCAGAGCTTGCTAAAGTTACCTAAACTCTATGTTCCGAACCTTGCAAGATGTTTGACCTGTCCATTAACTAATTAGATGATATCTGCTCTGCAGAGTAAAGACAGGGTTAACTATGATAAACCTAGCTCCCCAGACCCACTCATAAACTAAGAGGACTAAGTAGATTTTTTTTTTTGGAAGTTGCAGAAGTGAACATCTAAAATAAGGTTTTTTTTTTTTTTTGGTTTTGCTCTGTGAATAAGGACATGTAACAAAGTAAGTATTACCCCAATTTGGCTGCAAAAGTGGAACTACCTTTTAATTTTACAGATTTAATTTCTATTTGTATGTGGTCACTTTGATGGCCGATCTGCGTCAGAGAAGGCCAGATGACTGGAAATTTGGAAAACTGTCACCCTAATCTGTTAGGCGTTTGGTAATAAATGTATGGACTCAGAGTGGGTAAAATGTAAGCACACAGCATACTGGTTCCTCAACAAAAATGAACAGATTGTGTAGGGACCACAGTCAGGGCCCAGTTGCATTACATTGGCTGGCTGGGTAGCAGTCTAGAACCCATTATACACAGAAATGTGTTGCAGAGAGCAGCTTTATGTAAGGATGACTGTGTGCCAACCCTGGAACCCCTGCAACTCTAGGCTATATTCTATCTTTGATGGACAGAAATGCTTTCACTCCTCAGGGTCTGTTTCAATTTATTTCTTGGATCTGGGCATCCATTTATCCAGATATTATGTATTGCTTGAAAAATAAATGAAATAACTTTACCTCTGATGATATTAAAGTAATATTAAAGGTCATTAAAAAAAATGACCCCGTCTGTGCTCCTGGCTCCTCCTTTTCTTCGAGTGCCCCATAACAGGCTTGCTATTGGGGCACTTGCTCGCTCCCAAGCCCTGCTCTGTGTGTCCATAAGCCCCCGCTCCCTCCTCACTGGCTGGAATTGACAGCTGTGGAAGTCAATGGCTCCCACTGCTGTCTCTCAGCCAACAAGGAGTCAGAAACCCAGGAGAGCAGCTGCTCTCATGCACATCGCGATCAGGCTTGAGTAAGTATTAGGGTTTCTGCGGGGGGAGCTACATACTGAAGATGTTTTACGTTCATGCATGAAGGTAAAAAACCTTTAGGCTGGGTTCACACTATTGTAATTGGATGCGGGTTTCCCTGTTTCAGGTCCAAATGCAGCCAAAAATTCAGACCGAAGTCGGACCTGAAAAGGTGAACAGGAACACATTGGGCCCCTGCTGTGAGTCTTCAGAACCACTTTAAACTCTGTACCAATATCTAAGACTAAAGCAGGGCATGCAGGTATGGAAATGTGGTTGTTTCAGCAGGAACTGGGCAACATTTGGTTTGTGTATACTCCTCTGTCATTAGACCAGCTTCTGTCGAACAGTCCTGCTGAAAAAACAGTATTCGATCAGTGCATGCAGCCAATGGCTGCAGCACTGATTTGCGTATTGTGATGGGGGGGGAGTCAGAATAGAATAGCATGGTGGGAGAAATTATTTTACCATCTGCATTTCTTGTGTGAATGTGGGAATCTGTCAGCTTATATTTTTTGTTCAACTAGCTGGTTGAACAAAAAAAAATAAACCCTGTCCTTGTATACACTGCTTTAGGCTGGGAGGTAAAGGAGCAGGATTGTAAGTCAAACTCTACTAGATTCTTATTAGAGGCTCAGGACCTGGATCTGCTGTCTAATAGGAGTTTTTCTCTGGAATTAAAGTGGAAGAAAACCCCTGACTATGTACTGTATATTCTAACCTGCATAAAAATGTCTTTATACTTACCTACTTCCAATCTGCTCCTGGTTGGTTGTGTGATCCTGCAGCTCTGTGTAAGAGAGTGCTCTGAGCTGTTACATCACCCATAGGGTCCCATAACCCACCTGTTGTCAGCGCTCTTTCTTCCCCTGCAGTAGCTTCCACAGGGGAGCTGCACCTGTGGGATCACATATCAAGACCATAGCAGATAAAAAAAAGTATACAAATCTTTTTTGTACAGGGTAGGCAGTAGGTAGAAGGAGGGAGTGGGAACATTTTTAGAAATACATATACACTATATTGTCAAAAGTACCTGCCTTTACACGCACATGAACTTTAATGGCATCCCAGTCTTAGTCCGTAGGTTCAATATTGAATTGGCCCACCCTTTGCATCCACTCCTCTGAGAAGGTTTACAAGGTTTAGGAGTGTGTCTATGGGAACGTTTGACCATTCTTCCAAAAGCGCATTTGTGAGGTCAGGCACTGATGTTGGACAAGAAGGCCAGGCTCGCAGTCTCCGCTATAATTCATCCCAAAGGTGTTCTATCAGGTTGAGGTCAGGACTCTGTGGAGGCCAGTCAAGTTCCTCCACCCCCAAACTCTCTCATTCATGTCTTTATGGACCTTGCTTTGTGCACTGGTGCGCAGTCATGTTGGAACTGGAAGGGGCCATCCCCAAACTGTTCCCACAAAGTTGGGAGCATGGAATTGTCCAAAATATCTTGATATGCTGATGCCTTAAGATTTCCCTTCACTGGAACTAAGGGGCCAAGCCCAACACCTGAAAAACAACCCCACACCATAGTTACATAGTTACATAGTAGGTGAGGTCGAAAAAAGACACAAGTCGATCAAGTTCAACCTATGTGTGTGATTACATGTCAGTATATCCCTGTATGTTGTGATCGTTGAGGTGCTTATCTAATAGTTTCTTAAATCTATCGATGCTCCCCGCTGAGACCACCGCCTGTGGAAGGGAATTCCACATCCTTGCTGCTCTTACAGTAAAGAACCCTCTACGTAGTTTAATCACTTCATTTGGCTGCTCAATGACCAGAGCACTTTTTACAATTTGGCACTGCGCTGCTTTAACTGGTAATTGTGCAGTCATGCAATGCTGTACCCAAACGAAATTTGTGTCCTTTTTTCCCACAAATAGAGCTTTCTTTTGATGGTATTTGATTGCCTCTGCGATTTTTATTTTTTGCGATATAAACTGAAAATTTTGAAAAAAAATGATATTTTCTGCTTTTTGTTATAAAAATATTTTAATAAACTCAATTTTAGTCAGACATTTAGGCCAAAATGTATTCAACCACATGTCTTTGGTAAAATAAATGTCAATAAGTGTATATTTATTGGTTTGCGAGAAAGTTATAGCGTCTACAAACTGGGGTACATTTTCTGGAATTTACGCAGCTTTTAGTTTATGACTACCTATCTCATTTCTTGAGGTGCTACAATGGCAGGGCAGTACAAACCCCCCCCCCAAATGACCCCATTTTGGAAAGTAGACAACCCAGGGAAATTGCTGAGAGGGTTTTGTGCCCATTGAATATTTTATTTTTTTGATTGATTGAGTGATTGAAAAATGACAAAAAAAATAAATAAAAATTACACTAAGTTGTCACTAAATGATATATTGCTCACACATGCCATGGTTATATGTGGAATTACAACCATTTTTGAAAGTAGACACCCCAAGCTGTGATAGGTAGTGAGGAGTAAAATTACAATCTGCCTCAACATGCCTTTCATCAAATAGCTTGGGGTGTCTACTTTCCAAAATGGGGTCATTGGGGGGGGGGGTTGTGCTTTATTGGCATTTTATGGCCTTCAAAACTGTGATAGGTAGTGAGGAGTGAAATCAAAAATTTACACCCGTAGAAATCCTGAAGGCGGAGATTGGTTTTCGGGGTCCCGTACGTGGCTAGGCTCCCAAAAAGTCTCACACATGGGGTATCCCCGTACAAAGGAGAAACAGCAGGATGTATTTTGGGGTGTAATTCCACATATAACCATGCTATGTTTGAACAATATATCATTTAGTGACAACTTTGTGTAAAATAAATAAATAAATAATAATTTTCCTGAAACTTGTGGCAAAATATCAAATATTCTATGGACTCAACATGCCTCTCAGCAAAAAGCTTGAAGTGTCTTCTTTCCAAAGTTGGGTCATTTGTGGGGGTTTTGTGCTATCTTGACATTTCAGGGCCTCTGAAACTGTGATAGGTAGTAAGGAAGTAAAATCACCATTTTACACCCTTAGAAAGCCTGAAGGCAGTGATTGGATTTCGGGGTCCAGTACACGGATAGGCTCCCAAAAAGTCTCACACATGTGGTATCCTCGTACTCAGTAGAAGCAGCAGAATGTATTTTGGTGTGTAAATTCACATATGCTTATGGCATGTTTGAGCAATAGATCATTTAGTGACAACTTTGTGCAAAAAAAAAAAAATTTAATTTTCCCGCAACTTGTGGCAAAATATAAAATATTCCATGGACTCAACATGCCTTTCATCAAATAGCTTGGGGTGTATACTTTCCAAAATGGGGTCATTGGGGGGGGGGTTGTGCTATCTTGGCATTTTATGGCCTTCAAAACTGTGATAGGTAGTGAGGAGTGAAATCAAAAATTTACACCCTTAGAAATCCTGAAGGCGGTGATTGGTTTTCGGGGTCCCGTACGTGGCTAGGCTCCCAAAAAGTCTCACACATGAGGTATCCCCGCACTCAGGAGAAGCAGCAGAATGTATTTTGGGGTGTAAATTCACAATTCACATATGCCCATGGCATGTTTGAGCAATAGATCATTTAGTGACAACTTTGTGCAAAAAAAAAATGTTTTATTCATTTTCCCGCAACTTGTGGAAAAATATAAAATATTCCATGGACTCAACATGCCTCTCATCAAAAAGTTTGGGGTGTCTACTTTCCAAAATTGGGTCATTTGGGAGGGTTTTGTGCCATCTTGGCATTTTATTGCCTTCCAAACTGTGATAGATAGTGAGGAGTGAAATCAAAAATTTACACCCTTAGAAATCCCGAAAGCACTGATTGGTTTTCGGTAGGCATGTGCAATTCGTTTCGTTCCGAATTCGTTTTTTAACGAATTTCGACAAATTCGTTCATTCGGGAATATCCGAATTAACGTAAACCCGTTTAACTAATTTTTTCCGAATATTCGTAAATTCGATAAAGTTGAACATTCGTAAATTCGGGCATTCCTACATTCGTACATTCGCAATTTACGAATGTACATTCGTACATTAGTAAATTTGTGAATTCGTAAATTTGTAAATTCGAAAATTCGGAAATCTGAAATAATAGTTAACTAATAATAACTTAACTACTAGTAATTACTAGTAACTTTTAAATTATAGGTATTGTAATTTCCTTTCAAATTTGGCTGTTAGTGAACGTAACACATACAAATTTATCCAAAGTTATGAATGATCCGAAAAAACGTAATGGAACGTAATTAATTAATAATAATAAATAACAATAATAATAATAACAATGTTTTATTATTATTATTATTATTTGTTATTAATTTGTTCCGTTCCATTTGTTTAGGTGCAGCATTTGTTTTGGATAATTCGTAACTTCGGATAAATTCGTATTTGTTAGGTTCACTGACAGTCAAATTTGAAAGGAAATTACAATACCTATAATTTAATAGTTAGTTACTATTTCAGATTTTTGAATTTTCGGGTTTTTGGATTTTCAAACTTAGAATTTACAAATTTCCGAATTTTCTAATTTACAAATGTACGATTCTACGAATTTACAAATGTGCGAATTTACGAATGTACAAATGTAAAATGTACGAATGAACGAATGTAGGAATGAACGAATGTTCGAATTTACGAATGTACGAACGTACGAATGAACGCATTTACGATTTTACGAATGAACGAATTTACAAATCGCGATCATAACGAATGACCCGAAAAACGAAAAAAATAATAAACTAATGAAACGAAAACGAAAATGAATGAATTTTTTTGGCTGTGCACATGTCTAGTTTTCGGGGTCCGGTACGTGGCTAGGCTCCCAAAAAGTCTCACACATGAGGTATCCCCATACTCAGGAGAAGCAGCAGAATGTATTTTGAGGTGTAATTCCACATATAACAATGCCATGTTTGAACAATATATCATTTAGTGACAACTTTGTGCAAAATAAAAGTGTAATTTTCCCAAAACTTGTGGCAAAATATAAAATATTCCATGGACTCAACATGCCTATCAGCAAATAGCTTGGGGTGTCTACTTCCCAAAAAGGGGTCATTTGGAGGGGGTTTTGAATTGTCCTGGCATTTTATGCACAACATTTAGAAGCTTATGTCACACATCACCCAGTCTTCTAACCACTTGAAGACAAAGCCCTTTCTGACACATTTTGTTTACATGAAAAAATATTATTTTTTTGCAAGAAAATTACTTTGAACCCCCAAACATTATATATTTTTTAAAGCAAAGGCCCTACAGATTAAAATGGTGGGTGTTGCAATTATTTTGTTCAGCGATTTTTCAAACACAATTTTTTTGGATAAAACACACTTTTTTAATTTTAATGCACTAAAACACACTATATTGCCCAAATGTTTGATGAAATAAAAAAGATGATCTTATGCCGAGTACATGGATTCCAAACACGACATGCTTTAAAATTGCGCACAAACGTGCAGCGGTGACAAACTACATACATTTTTAAAAGCCTTTACAGGTTGCCATTTTAGAATTACAGAGGAGGTCTACTGCTAAAATTACTGCCCTTGATCTGACCTTCGCGGTGATACCTCACATGCATGGTGCAATTGTTGTTTACATATGACACCAAACCGACGCTTGTGTTCGCCTTTGCGCGTGAGCACAGGGGGGGGACAACGTTTTTTTTTTTTTAATTATTTATTTTGCTTTTTTTAATTTTTTTCTTAAACTGTTCCTTTCATTTTTTTTTTATCATTTTTATTGTTATCTCTGGGGATGTAAATATCCCCTATGATAGCAATAGGTAGTGACAGGTACTCTTTTTTGAAAAAATTGAGGTCTATTAGAACCTAGATCTCTCTTCTGCCCTCAAAGCATCTGACCACACCAAGATCGGTGTGATAAAATGCTTTGCCAATTTCCCAATAGCGCTGTTTATATCCAGCGAAACCTAAGTCATGAAATGCTTGTAGCTTCCGGTTTCTTAGGCCATAGAGATGATTGGAGCCATTCTGGTCTCTGAACAGCTCTATGGTCAGCTGGCGGAACCACCGACTGCAAGACAGGAGAGCCCGAGAAAACCATGGAAGATGGTGGGGGGGGACATTCCCTCCCACTGCTTATAAAAGCAGTCTAGAGGCTAATTAGCTGCTAGGATTGCTTTTACATGAAAGCCGACCACTGGCTGAAAAGAATGATACCAAGA